>NC_135230.1:5074613-5157113 GCF_052324685.1 Brachyhypopomus gauderio | reverse complement strand
TGAGCTCAGAGCTGAAGCCAGAGAAGAACAACCTTCCTCTGTGACCAGACAACTAGACAATCTGCAGAAAGGAGAGAGAGAGAGAGAGAGAGAGAGGGGGGGGGGGGGAGAGAGAGGGGGGAGAGAGAGAGAGAGGGAGGGAGGGAGAGAGAGGGAGGGGGAGAGAGAGAGAGAGAGAGATGTGTTTCCAGATCAGTCTTCATGGAGCAGCTAGAGATGCTGGGAACTGTAGTGAAGGTTCCCCCACTCTCATCTCCAAGATGGCGTCCTCTGTGTAGACGGCTTTGTTCACTCTTCTCCACATCACTGCTGCTTGTGTTAATTTGAGCTCTTATGTTTATTCTCACCCTTCAGAACTCTAGTGCACTATTAACCTACATCAGAAGAACCTAAAACTGGACTTACACTGTGTGATATCAGTGGTCTAATAAGACTGTTACATGTCACTGTAGGAGATGATGGATGTAAAATCTTCTATATGTGACTGTGTGATGTCATGTGTGATAACACTGTCACATTACTGCATCTCTGAATCAGAGGAAGATATTTCATGATGTTTAGTACAGAGAAAGGACCAGAAACTCAAGTGATGCAGACTTATATATGTGTGGGGTTTATGGAGCTCTGTTTATGTCATTATAAACATGTATAAACAACAGTGCTGTAATCTAGGAGTCTTCTCTTTATGAAGAAGCTGATTCCTGCTCTATTAGTAGAGGAACTGAACTCTACACCTTCAGTTCAGTTTATTATCACCTCTATCATTCACCTTCAGCATATACAGAAGTGAGATACTGTTCTCATCAGATCATAATGCTCAGACACCACATACAGAAACAATCACCAAGTCCATGGAGCGACTGCTACTCCACCTCCTCACACCACATACAGAAACATAATCACCAAGTCCATGGAGCGACTGCTACTCCACCTCCTCAGACCTCCAGTTCAGCAGTGGATCCACTACAGTTTGTCTACCAAGAAAAGGTGGGTGTGGAAGATGCCCTCTCACACCTCCTCCACAGAACCCACTCTCATCTGGATACAGGAGGCTGTACTGCCAGAATCATGTATTTTTACTTCTCCAGTGCTTTTAACATCATACAGCCCCTTTCGCTAAGAGACAATAAATGTGGACTCACACCTGGCAACCTGGATTACGGACAACCTCACTAATAGACCACAGTATGTCAGGCTGGGGAGCTGCACATCAGAAACGTCATTAGTATCACAGGAGCACCACAGGGAACTGAACTGTCCCCTTTTCTCTTCACACTTTACACTTCTGACTTCAGCTACAACTCTGAGACCTGCCACATGCAGAAGTTCTCAGATGACACAGTTGTTCTTGGATGTGTCAGAGATGGACAGGAAGGAGAATACAGAAACCTAGTGAAGGACTTTGTTGTATGGTGTCAGAAGAACCACCTTCTGCTAAATACTTCAAAGACAATAGAGATGGTGGTGGACTTCCGTCAGTCTGGACAGGCTCCAAGACACATCTCAATTGAGGGGAGTAATGTAGAGGTAGTCAGTACCTACAAGTACCTTGAAGGTACTTGAGGTACTGTAACGAACTGTGTGACGCAGAGCAGGGAGGCGGACACAAACGCTGAGGAGAGTGAGATTTATTAATCGGAATTCCATAAGCAGAGTCGTAATAACGGGCAGGGGTCATAACAGGTAGACAGTCCGAACAAGAAATGTACAGTGGCGGAGACAAAGGGGGGGCAGAGGTGGCAATTGCCACACCCAAGAGAGCCCTTGCCACCCCTAGTGCCACCCCACTGGAAATGGTAATTTTAAGAGAAAATATGTGTTTCCTTTCGTTCATCATTTGTATATGAACCCCTCTGATAAAGCCTTGATCACCCTTTGGCCACCCCTTGAATAAAAGTCTAGCTCCGCCACTGGAAATGTAGACAGGCATAGTGGCACGAGGAACAAAACAAGGCAGGGGAAACAGAGACTGGGCTGAACGTACTTACAACGAAGACGAAACAGAAACAGTAAATCCACAAGAGCACGAACGAGGCAAGAGAACAAACAGGTGATAGCACAAAATAACCGATACCGACATGGGAGACACAGGGACTAATATACATGGAACTAAACTAGAAACAGGTGATAACAATGACAACACAGGCGTGGCAGACGAGGGGAACCATAGAAACAGATAAGCAGGACGACATCAAGGAGCAGGGAACAACACAGACACAAGGAACAGGGAAACCGGAGTGACAGCTAGGAGAGGGGTGCGTAGCCCTACGTGACAGGTACACTGTAATAATAAACTGGACTGGTCAATTAACACGGACTCTGTACAGGAAGAGCCAAAGCTGACTTTATTTTTTAATGAATGAATGAATAAATTTTTTTTAAAAGGTTGATGTCCTTTAACATTTGCAAAACATTGATACATGTTTTACCAATCTGTGGTGGCCAGTGTCTTTTATGCTGTTGTGTGCTGGGGAGGCAGCATTATAAAGAAAGAGGAAACACGTCTAAATAAGCTGATCAACACTGAGCTGTTCTGTTCTCTGTTCTCACTGACTGTGGTGTGTGTGTGTAAGAAGGTAGAGTACACAGCTGCAGAGTGTTGTGTGGAGGCCCAGAGTGACCAACTTCTCTGTGAGCTGTTGTGTAATGATGGTATTGAAAGTGGAGCTGATGTAGATAAACATCCTGACGTGTTTTTGTTCTCTAGATGTGTGTGAGTCACGTGTAGTTCACTGGATACAGCGTCCTCACCAGATCTATTTACATTATATGATTATTGAAGGGGATCAAAGTAGGAGGCAGGAGGGTCTAATATGCTGCATGACTGAACTATCAAAACATTTTATGGTGATGGAGGTCAGAGCTACAGGACCAACCAAGAAGAATCTTTGTTGAATATAAGAAATCTCACCTGAGTGTCTCCAGTTTACAGTGTGAATTCTTCAGTCCAGCAGAGAGCTGCTCCACTCCTGAATTGTTCAGGTCGTTGTTACTAAGGTCCAGTTCCTTCAGGAGGGAGTTCTCCATCTGTAAAACTGATGCCAGATTTTCACAAGTCTTTTCCCCAAGACCACAGAGAACCAGCCTGCAAGTAGATGAAACAGATATTACTATACACTCTATGGCAGACACAACAGATATTACAATATAGACATGTTTTATTATCATATTGCTATTTTGTTTATCACATTTAGATATAATAATAATGAATGACTATACACAAAATGAACACCAGGTGTCAGTGTTTGTCATTAACCCATATGGTTGCAGCAGTGTATCTGTGGAGATGTACTATAAATATTATAAACACTATATACAGATGCCAATGTCAATGCTGTAGACCAGATATACAGATAATATAAGTTGCTATAAACAAGATGTACAGAAGGGATATAAGTTACTATAAACATATATACATACATTATATATATATATATTTATATTTATATATATATATATATATATATATATATATATATATATATATATATATATATATATATATATATATATATATTAGGGATGCAAATTATTGATTAATTCATTAATCGTTAGTTGACTGATCTTATCGATCGACTTTCGATTAATCGATAAGCGGCGTTTTTTACCTGAATTTCAGTGTTTCAATAGGGCTTTTAAAAATATCAGCTAAATATACTGCTCAAAAAAATTAAGGGAACACTAAAATAACACATCCTAGATCTCAATTAATAAAAATCTTTGAAATCAGTTGAAAATCTCTCATTTCTACCTGTTGTCTGTTCCATTTGCACAAGAGCAGTTGAAATTGATTCACAATCAGTGTTGCTTCCTATCTGAACACGAAGTGTGGATGACTTGGAGTTACATTGTGTTGTTTAAGTGTTCCCTTTATTTTTTTGAGCAGTGTAGTTAAAACACTTTGTTCAAAAAGTATATATTATATTATGATAATTATATTGTATTATATTATATATTGCTCAAGTAATTATGCATGAGGAAATTTTTATGGTATAACAAAATACATTATTTCATTTTAAAAAAGGAATAAATTAAGGACTGGCTCAGTTCAATTTGAAACATTAGACATTTTTTTTTATGTTTTAAAAAAAAAAGAAATTAAATAGAGAGCCAAACAGAATATTTTTGAGCCCATGTTTGGACAATGTTTCTAGCTTTGTAGTGAACACATGCTGTAACGCGACCGGAGAGTGCCCAAGTTTCCACAACATCATTGAGCTTATCAGTTAAACTGTCAGCGGTGTGTCTATCCGACATGTTCGTCGTAATCAGCACTGCAGATTTTAGCTGCCAGTTCTCGTCAGTGTAGTGGCACGTCACAGTAATGTAACTTTCTGTTGTTAGAGCCATCCAACAATCTGTTGTAAGGGCTACAGTAGTAGCAGTAGATAGCTTTGTTTTTAGCTCACTTGTATTTTTTTGTAGCGAGCTTCGAAAACGCTCGCCTTCCCAGTGTAGCTGTGATTTTAGGTTGACCAGGTGCACTGGTGATATGCAGGACAGCTGCATGCATGGTGTTCAAATGATAATTGAGTGAGCTAGTGGAACTGTTGTACTTCAATACCGCATTACACACAGAACATTTGACTTTTTTACCTAAATTAACAATGTTGAAATTGTAGCGACTACTACTCTTCGCAGCGAATTCCCTAACAGACAGGCACTTGGCCCTTTAAGTGACACTGGGAGAGCGGCGCCTGCGCGCGCCAGGGGAGGGGAAGAGAACAGTGCTATTGTTTGAGTTGCGTGGAAAATAAAGTTTCCCTCCTTGGGATTTTCTGGATTACGCAGTTTCTGCCTCATTTCCCGAACACGCTTCAAAATGGTCCCACACCGCACGTCTTTTCGCCCGCTTCATTTTGTTTTCCACTCTGGTCTTTCGCGACACGTGTTCACCCCTCGTTCTTACGCTCTGTTCAAGTTAATACAGGAGCGCTCTCTAATGAATAATCGTGATTAATACATTTTGATCGAGTAACATCTTAATCGACAATTAATCGAAAGTCGATTAATCATTTGCATCCCTAATATATATATATATATATATATATATATATATATATTCATACATACATACATACATACATACAGGTAGAGTAATTTACAGGATAGTGTGCAATTCAGTGTATTTGTGCAAATATAGAGAGTATGTAGGGATCAAGAATACGGATTGTGCAAAGTGACAACAGATGATACAGATAATGTGTCCAGCTAATGTCCAGAGTGTAGGTATGTGAGTGTTAGTTGTAGGAGCCTAAATGCAGTCTATTTAAGTTTGAATTATTTTACATTTAAAATGTTACATCATTAACACTAGAAGCGCCGCGCCTCATTTACATACTTATACCTAGAAGCGCGGAGGGCCGGTCATCTGACCGATTTCACCACCTCCTACTAGCGCCGTGTTGTTTTCACCTACTTAAAGCGCGCCTCGGGCGGTCAAAAGACCGCTGAGTCTTTACACAGGGGAGCTGGTACTGACACATAATTAACGCTAGATGGCGTTTTGCACAAAAGTAAGAATGAGCCGCCCAAACAAAATATTCGTAATGGTGACATTTGCACGTAACGTCAATATGTTAACAAATTAATGTGACTAAACCTTTTAGAATCAGTGCCTTGTGACCTTGTTCTCAGTAGCTTTCCCATTGTCAGTTTTGTTTAGTTTCATATTGCATTTCCTGGTTTGTGCGAAAACGTAAATGCAAAATATAGTTTCAGTTTTGTTTCTTGGTTAGTGTAATAGTTTGCTTGGTTAGTGTAATAGTTTGCTTATTTGTCTGTGTGTTATTCTGTTGGCATATATGTCACTATATTATCATGTACGTTCGCCACACCACTAACCCACTGGCCCGCACCCCCACTGTGAAGCGTTCACGTCTTTTGTCTTGCTAATGCAACAGACTGCGCTGCAGCCTTCCACCCCCACATCCACAAAAAGCTTGTTCGATACTCAGAGTAGCAAAGTGAAGCCCGTAGACCGAACTAAAGCAAGTTTGTTTGTATACTCAATGTTACGCCATTTCAAGTTTTAATGTCTAAAAGTTGTGTATGTTAGTGAATTGTAGGCTATGGTGAACATAACAAATCTACAAATAAATGTCTATAATGTTTTGTGTTAGACAAAGAACAAAAAGCATAAATAGGCAAAATAATTACAAAAATATCATTATAAAAGGTAGGCTATGTACCTTTGCGTAACAAAACGCAAAATTATTAAAATGATACGGATGGCTTCACGAATATAGTTGCCTCTGTCCTCTCTAATGTTCACTTTTTTATCTTGCCGTATTGTGTTGCCGTTTCAAATGAGGTGTTTGATCGGTGAATAGCCGATGTGTGATCCCACGTCCTAACGACCGTGTTATCACCGAGCGTTATCACCATTCGGTGATTTACATGTATCGTATATTGCATAAGTTTCATTCCCCACCTCAAATTAAGTTCCATTTATGTAGTGAATTGTGAACTTGAGAATAAACCTCCGCCGCTGTGGTTAATGTTCATGCACTGTTTGAACAATATTTATTAATTACAGCCAGGTTTTGGAGGTTGTAGAACACAGCTAGGCCAACAACGGGTGCATCCCATCTCTCTTTAGCGTATATTGAATAAGTTTCGTTCCCCACCTCAAATTAAGTTACATTTATGTAGTGAATTGTGAACTTGAGAATAAACCACCACCGCTGTGGTTAATGTTCATGCACTGTTTGAACAATATTTATTAATTACAGCCAGGTTTTGGAGGTTGTAGAACACAGCTACAGGCCAACAACGGGTGCATCCCGTCTCTCTTTAGCGTATATTGCATAAGTTTCGTTCACCACCTCAAATTAAGTTACATTTATGTAGTGAATTGTGAACTTGAGAATAAACCTCCACCGCTGTGGTTAATGTTCATGCACTGTTTGAACAATATTTATTAATTACAGCCAGGTTTTGGAGGTTGTAGAACACAGCTACAGGCCAACAACGGGTGCATCCCATCTCTCTTTAGCGTATATTGAATAAGTTTCGTTCCCCACCTCAAATTAAGTTACATTTATGTAGTGAATTGTGAACTTGAGAATAAACCTCCACCGCTGTGGTTAATGTTCATGCACTGTTTGAACAATATTTATTAATTACAGCCAGGTTTTGGAGGTTGTAGAACACAGCTACAGGCCAACAACGGGTGCATCCCGTCTCTCTTTAGCGTATATTGCATAAGTTTCGTTCACCACCTCAAATTAAGTTCCCTTTGTTTTGATTTGTGTGTCAGCTTCACACAACTCAACATTCAAAACACAGCTTAGGTGCAGTCTTTGCACATTTGCCACAGACCAGTCGCTTACATGTCTGGCAGATGTCATACGTTTTGTTCCCTGAACATCTGCCGACTTGGCATTGTTTTCTTTTTGAGGGCGGGCAAGGAGCTTCAGGTAAAATTCGCTTTTGTGCCACTGCCCTAGCCGCTTTCGCCATTTTCTGCTGTGCACACAGCTCCTTTACCAACTCGAGAATAAACCTTCGTCTGCTCAGGTTAACGTTCATGCACTGTTTGAACAATATATGTGCATTTATTGCAGCCAGGTCTAGGAGGTTGTAGAAAACCGCGACAGGCCAACGACGGGTGCCTCCCTTCACCGAATACAGTCGTGCCATTTGATCCATAACATCAACGCCACATTTAGTCGTGTTGTAATATGAAACAGTTTCAGGCAGTTTCTTTGCGCCATTATCAATTGAAACTGTCTGATGCATTGAGCTCAGGATGCATACATTTTTTTTAGGTTTTGCCTGGTAAATCGTTAGAGTTATTTTTCCAGCCCGCAACACCTTGGTGGAAAATCTTTCAGACTGTGCCTGTGTACATGGGGGCATCTCACGTCTCATTTTATTCATCGTACCAACAATAGTGGTTTTGTTCGCCAAAAGGGTGTTTGCAAGTGCCAATGAAGTGAAGAAATTGTCAGTCGTTACATTTCTTCCTTTACCCGTGAAAGGCTCCATCAAACGCAACACAATATTTTCAGACAACCGTTGACCAGCCGGCCTGCTTTCATCTTTTCCTAGATAGGGAATGGCGTTCAACATATATTTTGTTTCAACATCAGCGGCCACCCAGAACTTAATCCCAAATTTATCGGGTTTATTGGCCATGTACTGAGTGAAACGACAGCGAGCTTTAGTTGGGAACAGTTGCTCGTCAACAGTTATGTTCTCACCGGGCGTGTAAGAAGCAATACTGTTTTTCACAAATTTATCAAATATCTCCGAGATCATAGCAAATTTATCAGTCGCAAGGAGTCGCGGAGGAGTCACGCAAACTATGTTGCTGTTCAAACGCCAAAACCGAGCTTTCAAGCAAACTGTGTTGCTGTTCGATCGCCCAAGCAGAGTTTTCACTCAAACTGTGTAGCCGCGTCCCGACGAATTTAGGCTATAGCTCACGTTGCCTCATGAATGCTATTGTGAATAAAGTGTTCATAACAGCACCGCCCATGCCATCATCTCAGTTTCGCTCGCAAAGGTATGCATTTACATACGTAACTTGCATTCTGCTTAATTCTTTTGTAATGCCAGTGTGTCAAAAGCAGCCATACATAATGTATGTATCTAACAGCTAGCCCTGGCGAAGAGGGATTATACCCGAGAGATCATTTATTTGAGATATTGACTTGATAAGTAGGCTAATTACCATTCGCAGAATTCCTGCAAACTACTAAAGCATTTATTAGGCAAAGCAAGACGCTCTCACGGTTTGAAAACCATTGATGTAAACTTATATATAGTATATATTAAATAATATTAATAAATAAAGTATATATTTTAAGACTTTGGAAAGTGAAACACTTTCACTTTCGTTCAACGGACGAATTCCGTTTTGTCTTTACACAATAATCAGTTTGAACTTTGAATAATTTAGTTTTGAAAACTATTGATCTTTATTTAGTTATACTAAATATTAAATGACATACGAATCTTTGCGACACCCGCTGGCAGAAAAGAGAATCACAGTCTTGAAGTGTAGGCGACGACGACAATATTACAGAGATACGAGCGAAATCGATTGAAACTAGCATGTGCAGGGTTTCTTTTAACAATGTAAAAATACTAGTTTATTAAAAGGACAATTCTGGGAAAAGTCATGAAAGGAGGGTTCTGAAATTGGATCCAGTGCAAAGATATTATTATTTTTTGTGCTGCTGCGGTCAAGTGACCGGTGCTCGGCGCTTCTAGGTATAATTAGGTCGACCAGAGGCGGCGCTTCTAGTAGACGTCACAGCGGTCAAATGACCGGAGCTTTGGCGCTTCTAGTGTTAATAAGATATATCTGATTTATAAATTCATGGTTTAGAAGTATTAAAAGGAATTTGATTTGCGCCATGGGCGTGAAGCGGGATGTTAGGCCATGCCCTCTGGGGTAGAAAAGTAAAAGGAAGAAAGTTCAAGGGTGAAAGAAAAAAGAACAAAGCAAGAGATTGGAGCGATTTAGTTTTTTGACCTCTCTTTCTCTGTCTCGCTTTATCTAAACGAAACAATAGGAGTTTTAGTTTTTCTTTGTAATGTCTTTAAAGTTTCAAGTAAAGCGTTAAGTACGAAGAAATTGACTTGTGGAATCATTTAAAGTGTTTAGAGACGAGCGAGTGAGTTGAGCATCAAGCTAAAGCTTCATCCGGAATTCAGGAAAATACATTAGTCAAAAAACTAGCTCTTCGCGGATTTGATGGCGGATTGGTCTGGCTAGACGAAGAGAACGAAACCAGGATACGATATCGTGGATTCAAGTCCCGAGCCAGAAGAGGAAAATGATGACTGTAAGTTGAATTCTGCTCCGCATTAGCCGTGCTATGGATAGCTAACTGAAGCTAGAAAAGGGACGTCTTTCTGTTGAATGACGAAGTGGTACGCAGTTTAAGGCGAGCAGTTATCGTATGTGAAAGGGTTTACTGAAAATGGAACCGCAAGAAAAGAAACGAGTCGTAAAAATGACCGAATAGAGCAAAGAGGAGCATAAGTCTAGACAAATACATGCACGTAAGAACAAGCTAGGCCAGTTAACTAGCATGATGAGGAAAATTGAAGAATTAATGACGGACGATGCAAATGCCGACCAAGTTAAGAATAAGCTGCATGTCGACTTCAGTGGTTTGCAACAAGAATTAAAAGATTTAAACGATAGTTTGCGGCAATTTATGAATGAAGAGGACTTTTTGAAAAATCAAAAGAATTGGTTTGAACCTAAACAACGATCTATGAATGATTTCTTCTGGAAATGTGAAAAGTGGATGAAAGATGTCATGAAGCGTGCCGAGCAGACTGGGGACAGCGAAAGAGTGCATAGTGATACGTTTGTATCCTTGAAATCTTCTGCTAAACGTTCTAAGAGGTCTAGATCACAGTGTTCAAGCATAATTTCAGCATCCTGGATGAAGTTGAAAGCAGAGATTGAGCGTGCATCACTAAAGGCTAAGGCGGCAGCTTTAATGGAGAAGCTGGCAATAGAAGAGGATGAAGCAGAGCTGGAGGCAGAGCAAAGGAGAAAGGAAGCTGCAATTAGGGCTAGAAAGGAGATGCATGTAATTCAAACAGCAATAGCTGAGTCAGATGCAATATTGGAAGTTTTGCAAAAATATGAGGATGTGCAAGATGATGTGAGTATATGTGAATCTAACGCATCAGATGACAAACATGTAATGAAAGGTAGTTTTGTGGCACCTTCACAGCATGACACACCTGCTCAAAATTGTTCCCAATTCGATTTGTTTAATCACCACTTGATTAAAACAATTCCGTTCTAATAGATGCAAATAGGAATGGTAATGATAGAGTACTTGATGGTTTGTGCAAGGCCATGTCCCAACAAGCAAATGTCACTGAGTATCTAGTGAAGAACCACAAGGCATCTTTACTTCCTGATCTCACTATTAAGACATTCAAGGGTGAACCGCTGGAATATAAGTCCTTTATCAGATCCATTGAACATGGAATCGAAAGCCATACTGATGATGACTGTGATCGTTTACAGTTTTTACTACAGTATACAAGTGGACAGCCACATGAGCTGGTAAAGAGCTGCATTCACATGTCTCCTTCGATAGGCTATGTCAAAGCAAAGCAAATGTTAAAGGAATATTTCTGTAATGACTACAGGATTGCAAAGGCATACATAAGGGAAGCCTTGGATTGGCAGACAATCAAGCCAGAAGATGGTGCCGCACTACAGTCTTTCTTATTGTTTTTGACTGGTTGTTCCAACACAATGGCAGACATTAGCTACATGGAAGATTTAGACAATGCAACCAACATAAGGGCTTTAGCTAGCAAGCTCCCCTACAAACTTAAGAGTCCTGGAGAAAGTTTGCCTGCGACCTGCAAGAAAGGACACAGAAAAGAGTAAGGTTCAAGGACTTCGCTGACGCTTTGTTCAAACGGAAACTTGTGGTGTCACTGGGGCCGGTAAAGAAGGTTGTTTTCTCTCAATCATTCCAGTACGGGTCAAGGGACATAAAGGAACCAAGATAGTGACAACATATGCATTTTTGGATCCAGGAAGCTCTGCTACCTTTGCTACAGAGTCATTAATAAATGAGCTGAACATGAACGGACGCCACACAAGCATCTCTTTGCGAACAATGGGAAATGAGTCTGTGGTGAACACACGCATCGTGACAGGACTGGAAATCAGTAGCCTAGAAGGTAATCCGTTTATTGAGCTTTCAGAAGTGTTTTCACAAAATGCCATTCCCGTGACTAAGGATAGTATCCCACACCAAGAGGATGTCATCAGTTGGCCTCACCTCAAGGATGTGACACTTCCGGCTGATGAAGCAGAAGTTGGATTACTAATAGGAGCTAATGTTCCCAAAGCAATGGAGCCACTTCAAGTGGTGAGTAGTGTAGATGACGGACCGTATGCTGTGAGAACAGCCCTGGGCTGGACAGTTAATGGACCTCTTAAAGGAGGAAATGATGGACCGAGGTTGAATAGATCAGCAGCCTTCACAGCAAACCGAATCTCAGTAGCTAGGCTAGAAGAGCTTTGGCATCAACAATTCAAGTTGGACTTTCCCAATCTAAGGAAAAGATTTTTGAAAGATGCAGAATATCATAAAGAATATGTTGCATTCATGGAAGACATTGTTCAGAAGGGCTATGCAGTGAAAACAGACAGCACTGAATGTGTTCCTGCTGAGGGAAGAACATGGTATCTACCACACCACGGGGTCAGACACCCAGTCAAGCAAAAGTTGCGTGTTGTTTTTTATTGTGCAGCAAGCTTTGGAGGAACATCGTTAAATCAGCAGCTCCTACAAGGTCCAGACCTGACAAGCTCGCTAATTGGAGTTCTCATGAGATTCAGCCAAGAAACCATAGCCATTATGGCTGACGTGGAAGCCATGTTTTACCAAGTGAGAGTTAAAGAAGAAGACACGAATTTACTGAGATTTCTCTGGTGGCCGAATGGGAACTACAAAAAAAGAATTGGCCGAATTCAAGATGCTGGTGCACATCTTTGGTGCAACATCATCACCAAGTGTTGCTACCTTTGCTCTGCAGAGATGTGCAACTGATTTTGAAGATGAGTTCGGGCAAGACGCTGCTACAACAGTAAAGAAAAATTTTTACGTGGACGATTGCCTTAAATCAGATTCAGATTCAGATTTATTGGTCATACAGTTGTGATCAAATTTATTCAACCCCCAATGCTGCGAAGGGTTTTATGGAATTCAGTGCACATTTGTAATTGTGTTCATAATGAAATCTTACAAGGACTTGTTAAAGAACTAAATGCAACTAAGATAGCATCAATTTTTTTTGTCATAAAGTATTAAATGGCCTTTTTGTGATTTCTTCATTGACACAATTATTCAACCCCTTTACGACTACCACTCCTAAGAACAGAGGTTCATTCCAGTGTTTTCCATCAGGTATTGAAAACATCTGTGGATGTCAACGAGCAGCAATCAAGCATGATAAGCACCAATTAGGCAGATTTAAAAGGACTGTGATACTCAGCTCCTTCTAGACATCTACTGGTGTGTTTCCAAGCATGGTGAAGGCAAGAGAATGGTCCCAGAAGACAAGAGAAGAGGTTATTGCTCTTCACAAGAATGGCAATGGATATAAAAAGATTGCGAAGTTGTTAAATATTCCAAGAGACACTATCGGAAGTATCATTCGCAAGTTCAAGTTAAAGGGCATAGTGGAAACGTTACCTGGTCGTGGCAGAAAGAAGATCCTGACCGCGACTGCTGTGCGCTACCTGAAGCGTAATGTGGAGAAAAATCCCCGCGTGACTGCTAAGGAACTGAAAAAAGACCTGTCAGATGTGGGCACTGAAGTTTCAGCTCAGACAATAAGGCGCGCACTGCATAACGAAGACCTCCATGCCAGAACGCCCAGACGCACCCCCTTGCTGACTCCAAAGAACAAGAAAAGTCGACTGCAGTATGCCAAAAGTCATGTGGACAAGCCACAAAGGTTTTGGAACAGTGTACTGTGGTCAGATGAAACTAAATTAGAACTGTTTGGGACAATGGACCAGCGCTATGTTTGGAGAAGGAAGAACCAGGCTTATGAACAAAAGAACACCTTGCCTACTGTGAAGCATGGCGGGGGGTCAATTATGCTTTGGGGCTGTTTTGCTTCTAATGGTACAGGAAAGCTTCAACGTGTGCAGGGTACCATGAATTCCCTTCAGTACCAGGAGATCTTGGAGGAAAATGTGATGGAGTCAGTCACAAACCTGCGGCTTGGGAGACGTTGGACCTTCCAACAGGACAATGATCCGAAGCACACATCCAAGTCCACTAGAGCATGGTTGAACATGAAAGGCTGGAACATTCTAGAGTGGCCATCGCAATCACCAGACTTAAATCCAATTGAGAACCTCTGGTGGGACCTAAAGAAGGCAGTTGCAGTGCGCAAGCCTAAGAATGTGACTGAACTGGAGGCTTTTGCCCATGAAGAATGGGCTAAGATACCCATAGGTCGCTGCAAGACACTTGTGTCAAGCTATGCTTCACGCTTGAAAGCTGTCATAACTGGAAAAGGATGTTGTACTAAGTACTAAAAAATAATGTCACTAGGGGGTTGAATAAAACTGATAATGATGTGAGCACAGTAAAGACATTTGTGGTTATTCCATCATAAATATTATGTTATGTTTGTCTAATTTATAAGTGCCTCTTTGATATAATTGTAAATAAGATGACAGAAATGATCAAAATCAATGTCAAACTGGCCAAAACACTTTATTTCAGTGGGGGTTGAATAAATTTGATCACAACTGTACATTGTACAAGTACAAGATGAAATGCTTTTTTGCCCCGGGCCCAGTGTTAAAGCACCAGAAAAACCAGAGCGGCGGCAGCGTAACGCAGCGTACAAACGCAGACGCGCCACCCTCACAGGCAAAGAGAAACATAGAGATAACATTGGGAGGAGACAAAAAAATATGACCACAGATTATTCTCATGAACAGGACAACAGTCTGTGTGCATACAAAAAATCCCCATAGCACATACAGCATTGATAACACAGACAGTAAGCAGTGAGAGGCGTGATCCATTCAGAGAGGGAGGGGGGAGAGTTTTTGTGTCAAAGTTTGCGGTGGAAGGCGAGAGCCATCTCTGACAGTCTCTGTGTGGGGGTAGGAGCAGGTAACCAAGACGATGACCTTCTGGGAGAAATTTGTTTGGGCGCCAATGCAGATAAGAAGAATGAAGAATTTAGCAAGGAGCCCGTCCTTGGGAATTTGAGCACGAACTCCTCTTAAAGTCGGCTGTCTACCAACTGATCCAACTTCGCACGTAGAGCATTGATTCCATCCACGATCGTCTCCAAGCTTTTTCCAACAGTCACAGTCTGTGTTCCAACAGCTCTACCCACCGCATCAATCATGTGGGGCACTTGACGTGGACGTTCAATAGCTGACTCCACTCTATCAGTTTTCCGATACACCAGGGCAACGCCTAATCCAATCAGCAGAGCCACTGCGATCAAAGTTCCAAATAAGTACACGTCCTCAACATCTTCCAGGGAGAGAGGCGCAAGACACAAACTACGCCAGGTCCCCCATGAGTCATGCACATATCTAGCTGAGGACGTTCCGTCCGGGCATGTGGGTTCTCCCACACCATGACTCCTCGTGGAAAAAATAGTGTCAATTGCGTTGAGAGACCACCTGATCAAATCCATTTTCTTGTTAAAATTCGAAGAGCAGCGTCAGATTACTAAGACAAGACAGAGAATCTAAGCTGAGCAGGGCAGGAGGGAGGGAGTGCAGGAGCGGAGATAAAGTGCGACCGCCTCTCTTGAAAGCCGGAAGAGAAGATCAACAGCTGATCAACAGCTGATGATGGCACAGCTGCCAAGATGTGTGCCAGCTTAAGAAGCATGTTGGCAAAAGGTGGTTTTCGGCTAACCAAATGGCCAAGCAATAGCCAGAAGTTGCTTAACGTGATTCCTGAAAACAAAAGAGCAAAAGGATTTCAAGACCTTGATTTGAATATGGACAGTTTACCAGTGGAACGAGCATTGGGAATACAGTGGTGCGCTGAGACAGATCAGTTTAAGTTCAAGATCAACATCAAAGATCGTCCACACACCAGGAGGGGCCTGCTTTCATTTGTCAGCTCCATATTTGATCCTCTGGGGTTTAAAGCTCCTGTTGTCCTGCCTGCCAAAAGAATTCTACAACATTTATGCCGGCAAAAATACAACTGGGATGAAATCTTACCAAATGATGTCATTAAAGAATGGACAAATTGGATTTCAGACTTGCAACAGTTAGAGGAATTTGGTGTTGACAGATGCATTAAGAAAGAATTTTGGTGCACCAGTCTTCGCTCAGCTACACCACTTCGCTGATGCAAGTGAAGATGCTTATGGAACAACAAGCTACCTTGTGCTACGCTCTTCTACTGGTTAGACTCAGTCCACTCTCATGATGGCCAAGGCACGGGTGGCACCTTTGAAGGCTCCTACCATACCTAGAATGGAATTAACTGCAGCCTCAGCTGCAGTCAAGATGGACAAGATGTTGAAGAAGGAGCTTGAATTAGAACTTCACAAATCAGTATACTGGACAGATAGCACAGTTGTGCTGAAGTACTTGAATAGTGAAAGTATCCGATTCAAAACCTTTGTTGCTAACAGAGTGTCAGCCATTCTTGAACACTCTCATGCTTCGCAGTGGAGGTATGTCAATACCAGCCTCAATCCAGCGGATCATGTCTCCAGAGGTCAGTCTGTTGAGGCATTCTTGAAATGTGAAAGCTGGCTTTTAGGACTTGATCTGCGATGAAGACCAGTGGTCAAAGAATCCAGATCCTAAAATGATAAATATGGATGACTCAGAGGTAAAAAGGGTTGTTCAGTCACACGTCATAAAGATGCAAGAGCTCAAGGATCCATTGGACCAGGTGATGATGTATTACTCATCCTGGACAAAGCTAAAGCGTACAGTAGCCTGGTTCTTGAAGTTGAAAGATCTGCTGAAAGAAATGAAGGCAAAGAAAAAGAATGAACAGAGTTCATCAGGCACAGAAAGAATGAATAAGTTCAAGAAAGATTATAAAGGAACACAACTTACCTGTGATGACTTGACCAAAGCAGAGACAGAAATTGTGAAATACACTCAAAGGCAGAGATTCCAAGAAGATCTGGAAATGCTAAAACAACATCAAAGGGTAAAGAAAAATAGTTCACTTCATAAGTTGAATCCTGTGCTCAAAGATGGAGTTATGAGAGTGGGCGGTAGATTGAACCGTGCTGCAATGCCAGATGACACCAAGCAACAAGCCATCTTGCCAAAGGACTCTCACATCACAAGACTTGTTCTAAGACACATTCATGATGTCACAGCACATGCAGGTAGAAATCACATGCTGGCTCAATTGCGCCAGAGATTCTGGATCCCTGGAGCTAACGGAGCCATTAGTCTAAGTGCATCGTCTGTAAGAAGCTACATGGCACAGCTGGCAAGCAACTCATGGCAGATCTACCAAAATGCAGGGTTATGCCTGACGACCCTCCATTTACGAGAGTTGGCATTGACTACTTCAGGCCATTCCTGGTAAAAAGGGGAAGAGGACAAGTAAAAAGGTATGGCGTCATCTTTACTTGTCTTGCCATTCGAGCATTTGGAAGTTTCGTCCTCACTTGACACTGATGCATGCCTGAATGCAGTTAGAAGGTTCATTGCAAGAAAAGGACAGGTC
The DNA here is from genome assembly GCF_052324685.1 of Brachyhypopomus gauderio. Taxonomy (NCBI): domain Eukaryota; kingdom Metazoa; phylum Chordata; class Actinopteri; order Gymnotiformes; family Hypopomidae; genus Brachyhypopomus; species Brachyhypopomus gauderio. Next base: position 5,139,903 of record NC_135230.1, on the reverse strand, counting down.
AGAGAGATGTATTCAGATAATGGCCCAAACTTCAGAGCTGCTGAAAGCGAGATGAAAATTATAAGAGAGTGGAACACTCATGTGATTCATGTGAAACACTTGCAACAGAAAGGTGTTCAGTGGCACTTCAACCCTCCAACAGGTTCTCATCATGGAGGAACCTGGGAGCGACTCATCCGTTCTGTGAGAAAGATTTTAAACGTTACAGTTAAAGAACAGCTGATGGATGAAGAAGGTCTTCACACACTTTTGTGTGAAGCTGAGGCCATCATAAACAGCAGGCCCATAACAAAGGCATCTTCTGACATTAACGACTTAGAAGCCTTAACTCCTAATCACCTTTTGTTACTGAAAGTCAAACCCGAGCTGCCACCAGGAATGTTCAACAGAGATGATCGGTATGCAACCCGAAGATGGCGACAAGTCCAGTATCTCACGGACATATTCTGGAAGCGCTGGTGCAGAGAATACCTCACACAGCTCCAAGAACGTCAGCGATGGTCAACGCCTCAAAGAAACTTCAGTGTTGGTGACGTAGTGCTGATTGTGGACGACACATCACCCAGAAACTCCTGGCCGCTTGGAAAGATTATAGAGACCTTTCCTGATGCAAGAGGCTTCGTTCGACAGGTGAAGGTCAAGACACAAACCAATGAACTTTTGCGCCCCATAACGAAGCTGTGCCTGCTGCAAGAGTCTGAGCAGGATTAACTAACTGTTCATGGAACTGCCATGCTAAGAGTAGAGTAATATGGTTATAGGTTGGAGTTCAAGTTGTAGTTCAGTTTTGACTAAGTTTAGCTAAAATAAATGATATGTGAATTAATGTATCATTAGGCTCCTTCTGTTTGAGTAATTGTTTCAATGGCATTGGTAACAATTAGGGGCTGGTAATGTAGGAGCCTAAATGCAGTCTATTTAAGTTTGAATTATTTTACATTTAAAATGTTACATCATTAATAAGATAAATCTGATTTATAAATTCATGGTTTAGAAGTATTAAAAGGAATTTGATTTGCGCCATGGGCATGAAGCGGGATGTTAGGCCACGCCCTCTAGGGTAGAAAAGTAAAAGGAAGAAAGTTCAAGGGCGAAAGAAAAAAGAACAAAGCAAGAGATTGGAGCGATATAGTTTTTTGACCTCTCTTTCTCTGTCTCGCTTTATCTAAACGAAACAATAGGAGTTTTAGTTTTTCTGTGTAATGTCTTTAAAGTTTCAAGTAAAGCATTAAGTATGAAGAAATTGACTTGTGGAATCATTTAAAGTGTTTAGAGACGAGGGAGTGAGTTGAGCGTCAAGCTAAAGCTTCATCTGGAATTCAGGAAAATACATTAGTGTTGGACAGAGTTTAGTAAGGAGACAGTTCTGGGGAATAAGCTCTTCCTTAATCTGCTTGTCCTGGACCGTAAGCTCCTGAAGCGTCTGCCAGAGGGCAAAAAGACTGTGAGCAGGGTGGGAGGAGTCCTTAAGGATGCTGCGAGCTCGTCGCAGACAGCGTTTTTTCTGGACGACCTCTATTGATGGGAGTGGAGTCCATGTGATCTTTTGGGCTGTTTTCACCACCCTCTGTAGACTCTTACGTTTTGCGACAGTGCAGTTTCCATACCAGACTGTAATACAGTTGGACAGAATACTCTCTATCACACAGCGATAGAAGTTCACCAAGATGACTGAAGACAAGTGTTGTCTCCTTAGAGTCCTCAAGAAAAAGAGGCGCTGGTGAGCCTTCTTGACCAGGCTGGAGGTGTTGGTGGTCCAGGACAGATCCTCTGAAATATGTATACCCAGGAATTTGAAACTGGCAACCCGTTCAACGGCCTTTCCACTGATGTAGATGGGGTGATGTGTGTCACTTTTCCCCTTCCTGAAGTCTATGATCAGTTCCTTTGTTTTTTTGGTGTTCAGGAGCAAGTTGTTATCAGCACACCACCCGACCAGATGTTCCAGATGATGATAAACCCAGTTCTCAAGGGGGTGATACAGGATAAACCAGAGTATTTTCAAACCTCTGCTAATAACTTCGACTGCTTCACTACTACAAAGTGTGATCACTTGTGGGATGTGTAAATGTAAAATAATTTAAATAAATAGTATATTGTAAAAATGGTAATTGAGGAATATTTCAGAGTAATGTTGAAGGTTCATTTTGAGTCCTACAAACCCTGAATAAACCAGTAGGTGTAGCCCTTCTATAGGGGGTGTAGTGTAGTTTCCTGGGGTCGTGGGTTTGGATCTCCTCAGTTAAAATGGTGGCTCTCAATTTAGATTAACTCACCCATTATTACTTTCCTCTCACTACTATGATGATATAAACTCCTGATATGTGACGCTCAGTGAGTGGAGACCAACACAAAGTACTCTAAACACAAACCTACATTATAAACCACATTAACATTAATCAGGTAAGTAACATAATACAGGAAGATGATAAATCCTGCACCTAACATCCGGAGTCATGCAACAGGCTTGGCTAGGATGTATTAACCAACAACTATGATCTAATAATCCTACACAATACTACTAAGAAACACGATAGATTTCTCACACACCCTATGCACACACTAGTTGCTTGAACAGAACACAGCAGCAGCTACAATCTGATACTGGCTCGACAAGGATCCAGAAGCACAGCGCACTATGTTCATGGTCCATTGCCTCAACTGCCAAGTACTCAGACCACCAAACAAACCTGGACTGACCTTCAAAACAAAGTGACATGGACACACACAACACCTTGCAAGCTTTTCCTTGGGGTCATCAGGAAGGCACCTCCCTTTGTTGGTGTTTCGATGAATTAAGCCCTCAACACCTCCAGAAGACTCATCAGTGGAGTCTGGCGTCCCAGACCCACCCCCCTCGAAGCTCACAATGTATCCCATCACAAAATTTACCAACAACCCTGCTACCCAACGGCTATCGGAAAAGCCAAGTGACAATCCTACCCATATCCCAACATCACACACACCAAACAATTTATCTCTTCAAGTACTATCCTTACCCCACCTAACCTCAGCCCTTCTTAGACACACCCACTGACTAGATCTCTCAGCTACCGCTGACAACTCCTTTACCACTGCTCTCATCACACAGCCTCTAAATCCAAACTCAGCCAGTAGTCTTGTGGCAGACTTCGCCATGAAACCCCTAGCCCCTACCTCTACAGGTCTAATATATGCTTGCCAGCCCCGCTCTCTTACCTCAGCCACCAAATCTGCATACTTCAACCTTTTCCTTTCATATGCTGCATCAACTTCATCCTCAAATGGAACAGTTAGCTCTATGAAATACACTATCCGCTAACTTTCCGAATACAACACAACATCTGGCCTCAAGGTTGTGACTACAATACACTCTGGAACCTGCAATTTACAGCCTACATCAACCAACAGTTTCCAATCTCTTGCATCAGCCCACTTACCACCAACTTTTGAAGACTGTGCTGGCTCCTTGCTATGCTGCCCCTCACACACAAACCTAATTACTGTATTGGAACTAGCAACTGGCATGCCATTAACTTCCAACCGCTTCTTATCAAGTGCACCTGTTAATGATTTAAGTACCTGATTATGCCTCCATGTATAACGTCCCTGTGACAAACTCACCTTGCATGCCGACAGGATGTGCTTCAATGTACTACTTCCTGCACATAGCTTACAAGTTGGATCCTCACCTAACCACTGCCCAAGGTTTTGTGGAGTTGGAAGCACATCATAAGTAGCTCCCACAAGAAACTTTATACGACTCACATCCAATGCCCACAACTCTCGCCAGGTGATTCTCCTCTTCTCCACACTTTCCCATTTCATCCACTGACCCTGCTTACTCTGTCCTGCAGCTTTTGCCCGTCTTACTTCCTGGTCCTGCTCTCGAATAAAACCAGTCACCATTCGCCGTGGCCTTGCTGAATGCCCTCCATGTATCACCTGACCCTAGTCCTGCCCTCCCATTTTGCACCTGCCCTACAACATCTCTATGCTCCAATGTCCTCTTTGCTGCCTGAGTTGCCTCTTGAGAATTCCACTTTCTTCCTGTACGTGTGACTGGTGTCGCTGCTTTAATCAGTGCATCTTTCGACCCTATCAACAACATTTCTCGGCCTATCTTGGCACATTTAAACTCCTCAACTAAGCTTGTTAGTGGCAGTTCTAGCACTCCTCTCCCAAACCATGCCACACTACTAAGACAATGTGGAACCCCAAGCCATTTTCTTACAGCCTTATTAACAATCCTTTCTAGCCTCTCAACTTCAGTCATCGGAATATCATACACTGTCAGTGGCCACCTTAGACGAGGCAACAATCCAAACTGCAAACACCACAACTTTAATTTACCTGGTAAAAAGGACTTATCGATATTATTAACCTCACCCAATTCCTTCCTTAATTCTACAACCTGCTCTTTGTCGTTCAGTGCTGCGGTGTACCACCTACCTAGACTCTTAACTGATTTCTCCAGAATAGACGGTATTACTTCTCCCTCCATCACATACTTTTCTTGTGTCAACTTCCCTTTCACAATTGAAACACTCCTAGACTTACTGGGTTTAACCTTCATCCTAGCCAGCCTAAGATTATCACCTAGCTTCTCCAACAGCCGCCGAGTACATGGAACAGTAGTCGTTAATGAAGTCATGTCATCCATGTATGCCCTAATCGGTGGGAGCCGGGTGCCATCATGCAACCTCTTCCCACCTACAACCCACTTAGAAGCCCTAATAATCACCTCCATTGCCATTGTAAATGCCAATGGTGAGATTGTGCACCCTGCCATTATACCTACTTCCAGACGTTGCCAAGATGTAACAAACTCCTCTGTGCTGAAACAAAACTGAATGTCTCCAAAATAAGCTTTAACTAACCTCGTAATCTCATCTGGAACCTGAAAAAATTCAAATGCCTTCCACAACAGAGCACGTGGTACCGAACCAAAAGCATTAGCCAGATCTAAGAATACCACATGTAGATCTCTTCTCTCTGCTCTTGCTGTTTGAATCTGGTGCCAAATCATGCTACTATGCTCTATACACCCTGAAAAACCTGTAATCCCTGCTTTTTGCACCGATGTATCAATTAACTTATTCTTTTTCAGAAACGCTGCCAACCTACGTGCAACTACACTAAAGAATATTTTACCCTCCACATTAAGCAAGCTTATGGGACGAAACTGCTCTATAATCATCAACCTCCATAACAACTTCAAAACATCTGGGGCACTTTTATATAATCTATATGGAACTCCATTAGGCCCTGGTGCTGAACCTGCTTTTGCGCACTGCACTACATCCTGTACCTCACTCCACTTAAGGGGAATAACATCCATCTTCCACTGTAGGTCACCTACTGGCAGAATATCTGCTGGCAATTTCAACTCACTTGTCCTTTCCTCCCTTGAGTACACCTTCTGAAAATGCCCCTCAAGCTTCTTTCCTACCTTTAGGCTCCCTGACTTCTCCTGACTAAACAACGTTTTAACAAATCTAAACGGATCCTTAAAGAATGCCTCTCTACCACGCTCTTTCTTCTTCTTTCTTTTCCTCATAGCTTCTGCTCTCCGCAATTTCCCTAACTTACTTTTCAACTCGTCTTGCAGTAACTCAATGCCCTCTCTTTCCTGCTCATCACCCCACTTCCACCGTTTCCTCAATAACCTTGACTCCTTGACAAGTTTTCCTATTTCTACCTGCCTACTTGATTTACAAACAGCCCTACTCATTCCTTTCTTCTGCACAACACCAAATCTTGCCACACCATAATCATAGATAACTTTACCTAGCCTGTTCAACTTACTTTGCGCTGTTCCCTTCAACCCTTCCAACATCCCTTTCAAATCATCATTAACACTCCTCCACAACATTATCCTCCACAACTCCACAATCAGATTAATCAACTCACATAATAACACATTTTTACCCCTTATTCCACACTAATGATCAGAATGATCACCTCACATCCACCTCCTCTAATAATCTAATCAAACGCTGCGGGTCTGGTGGAGTCCTCTGTCCTTACACTCATTAATCTGAACCAGTTAAATATCTGACACAACTGAACTTGTTGTCTCTCCTCGTCCTGCCGTGAGTGGTGAACGCTGGTTCACTCAGGGAATCATCCCGCATCCCCAGTAGATCAGTGCCGCTACCGAGCGGTGGACCAGCACTCGCGAGGCGGGATGTTGTTATCTCTCGTGAAATCATGGCGCTATCGGTCAGCTCGCCGTCCCTCGACCAACGTCGTCAATAAAACTACGAACTATCGTTAATCATAATAATTAATAAAGTAATACCAACTCTTCCCCCATCACGATATCTTAGAAGTCTCCGCTATTAAAGTGGTTTAAACAACATCCCCAGAACTAACACGGCTGATTCTCTGACTGTGATGCTAATGCTAATATCTGAGTCTCTGGGTTAAATAGAGACAGTAAACTCTTACAGAGAATATACATCTGTGTCTTATATTCACACGATTAGTTAACCTGGGGCTACATGGGCAAGAAACTGAGACAAATCTGACAGAAATACAATCAGCTAGCTAAATTAGACAGACTTTGTTGAAAATACACATTTTCGTGATTTCCTACAGTTCACTTCACCTCAGTAAGTCTAAACTGCTCCCTTAATGGCCAATGAAGTTACATCATTACATCTCTGGTCATGGTCCGGCCCGACAACATATTTGATTGGGTACAATTAGCGTCACTCAAATAGTAAAATTGTCAATCAAATTGCCATCACTATTTTCAAGGTTTTCCTTTTCATAGATTACGTTACTGCCTTTGATGAATTCAAATACTACAGTTTTAAGAGTTTGTGTAGTGTTTAATAACTGTACTTTTTTCCATTTAATTTTATTTATAAAAATATACAGACCTATACAGATTATACCACACCAAACATGGTCATTCTTAGAAACAAGGTTATTATTTTATTTCTAGACAACACTGTTGTAATGGTGTTGTGCTCTCGGTTTTAGATGATCATAAAAATTTGGAAAATTATCTTCACTGTGTTACACTGGGAAATACTTGGAAATACTATGTAAATACTAGGAACATTGTGACGTTATGACTGCATGTTACACTGTTATGGTGTTTCTGCTCATTCTGGTGTCATAGTGTCCCAACACACCCAAACTAATTCTGCTGCTACCACACTACAGATACAGTGAAACTACAAACACTCCAGAACTATAGTCTGATAGACTACACACAGCTGTAGTAAATAAACACAGATTTATATCTTCAGTTTACAGAGTTGACTCTGTCATAGTACCCCAGGTCATTTGTGCAAGTGTTGTGTAGTGCAGTGTTTTGTGACATATAAAGGTTAATGTATCCACTCCTGTCAGATGGGGTTGAGGGTCTTTTTCTGTTTTGGGGTGTTTCCTCTTGGTTTTGCCTAGTCAGACAGCAGGACATCACACTGTGTTTTGAAGATATGTTTGGGGAGAAGCTAGTGTTGGGTTTGCTCATCATCTGAGCCTTTGCTCTCCATGGAGAGAGAGAGATGGAATATTTGCTGATTTCTGTTACTTATTATAAAAGTGGTAGCAGGAATGCGCTCTCTCTCTCTCTCTCTCTCTCTCTCTCTCTCTCTCTCTCTCAAACACACACACACACACACTTGTATTTTCTTTTTCATTGGGTAAATATTTTAACACAGATTTCAAAATTATCTTTGGAAGCTAGAACGCATATCAAGAAGTCAGTGACATTGGTGAAACGATGTAAGCTCTTTCTAACGATCACCAACGAAATGAAATCATTAAATTAAACATGTTTTATTCATTTTACTTTCACATGCGTTTGTCTATGAACATCACTCGGAGAGAAAAGAGGTAAAGTGAAATTTTGTGATTCAGTTTTGTGATTTTTTTTTCAATGACTGTGATTCTAACCGGCCGCCCAATGGAGGATGTGTTCCCTTTTGAGTCTTGGTCCTCCCGAGGTTTCTTCCTAATCCCCACCCTATAGGGAGTTTTTCCTCGCCACTGTCGCCTATGGCTTGCTCATTAGGGATCTGGATCCATACGATTGTAAAGCTGCTTTGTGACAACGTGTGTTGTGAAAAGCGCTAAATAAATTTGACTGACTGACTGACTCACACACACACACACACACACACACACACACACACACACACACACACACACACACACACACACACACACACACCAACTAAAGTTGGCTGCTGCCTGGTAGATTCACTAAAATATCACTAAAAATATTCATAAAATATATGAATGTCTCCTACACTTACATTTTGGATAGCTAGAGAGATTGAGTGCAGCCATTTATTAAATCAATCAAGATCACTAAAATTATTAATGCCTGTAAATATGTAAAGTAGAAGACATCCTGACCTTTATAAAATTACCCTACAGTGCCTTCACAGATTAACATGTCCATTCAAGATTTAATTCACAGAAATTTCACCTGAGTGTCTCCAGTTTACAGTGTGAACTCTTCAGTCCAGCAGAGAGCTGCTCCACTCCTGAATCCTGCAGATAGTTGTTGTTAAGGTCCAGATGTTTCAGGGAGTTTTCTCTTTGTAGATTTGATGTGAGATATTCACAAGACTTCCCAGTGAGATAACACCCAGCTAATCTGTAAAGGAGTAAATACAGTACAGAGTGCAGTTCAGTCAGAGGATGTGGAATCACAAGAATATTGTGATGATGTAGATGAGGAAATATAGAGATGTTTAATGTTATTGGTGTAGATAAGAGGATACAATTTTCACTCAAACACAAGAGAGGTCCATGTTTTGGTAAGAAAGATTTAATGAGGGCAAAAGAGTAATCCATAAGAACGAGGTCAAAACCAGGCAGGCAGATATAAACCAAGCAGAGGTACAACAGGACGTGGTAAAAGGGATGTGAATGTGTTCATGCACAACACTGATATTAGGACACAACTTGGTATGCAAACCACAAGAGTGACAAACCTTCACAATGAATGCTGGGTAAAGCAGATCTAAATAAGACATCAACTAATACAATGTGGAGCAAGTAAGGTAGTATCCATGGTGATCCAGTACTCCGAGGAGGAGGACCTCTAGTGGCGATAGAGGGAGTTGCTGATAATATTAAGTTATCCACATAAATAAACAGTGATGTAACAGTGATATATGATGGTTCTGTAACCAGATCAATTCCACCATCTTTCGCCTTAGGATGTCATATTTCTGCAGTACTAGGTGTTGATAAACCTGCTAATGAAGCTTCACCACAGTAATTATATTGTTATTCCCTTTCTCCAAATTTCTGCGATTAATGCGGCCCGAACCGCTTAACGTACAGACTCCGTTCGAACTGCGTTTCGAAGGTCTCGGCTCTGTGTGGTGTGCTATCCATTTTTGGAGTAGATTAGAGTTATAGATTTTAATAGAATTGAGTTTAAAAATGAAAAATTGCCCTATTAAAATGAATGGTGGAATGTTCAGAATTTCAAATCATCATTGCCAGTTAGAGTGTGAGCTGGCATAAAAAACTAGACATTGCATTTCCTGAAGGAAATACATAGTGCTTGAAAAGAGATGCAAGTCTCTGTGTGTGTGTGTGTGTGCATGTAGTGTATATGGTGTATATGCTCCATCTGCCCCATCTGCCCCTCTGCTCTATCTGCCCCATCTGCGCCTCTGCTCTATCTGCCCCATCTGCTCCATCTACCCCTCTGCTCCATCTGCCCCTTTGCCCCATCTGCCCCTCTGCCCCATCTGCTCTATCTGCCCCATCTGCCCCTCACCCTCATCTGCCCCTCTGCTCTAGCTGCCCCTCTGCTCCATCTACCCCTCTGCTCCATCTGGCCCATCTGCCCCTCTGCTCCATCAGCCCCATCTGCATGTATGTATGTATGTATGTGTATGTGTGGTGTATATGTGTTTGACTGTGTGTAGTGGGTATGAGAGATGCATGTGTGTGCGCGTGCGTGTGTGGGGGAGGGGGAGAGACATTCAAAAATAACTGACTCTCTGTCTCTGCCACTCTGAGTGGGGAAGCCTTGTTTAAGTGATTTGCACCCTCCGAACCAACGGTCGTGGTTCGGGACCCATTTAACTTATCGCTTCACCGAAGAGATTGTGTGAGAGAGGACCCCTTGCTGATGATTTTGATATATTTTGGTGTGGTTTGACCCTAAAATGACTGATTTATGACAAGTTAAACACACACAAAAATCTCAACAAAGCTGATTCTGATCAACTCTAAAACTAATTCATCAAATGATTAGATATCTCGGCGTGCCAGAAAGGACAAGTTTCTCTCCCATTTAAAATTTAAAGAGAGATGGCTGACTTTCTCGTGAGGGGCTGACTTTCTCGTGAGACTCTGCGTGAAGCAAAATGGCGGCGATCTGCTGCTAGATAAAAAACAACTCCTGATACATCCGAAACTAGCACTTTTCTCTACGGCTACTACCACCACAATATAACCTATTCATCTACCTGACAATAACCGGACTACAAAGCAACACCCTGGACCAGTTAGAAAGCTTCATTGACGGATATTACACCCAGCTGTGTACAATGGACAATACAGATAACAACGCGGATTCGACTCCGGTCGTCGGCCACGATAAAAAGCGACCACGAGTCTCGGATTCTCCAAGCCCAGGTACCACAACCAACATGAACGCTGACATACAATCAGACTCGCCATGCTGTGCAAACCTCGCAGTTATACTTAGCTCAATTGATATTAAACTCACCGCCATGGACACCCGGATCTCTATTGTTGAACTTATACACAAGGAATTTTCTGCTCTTCGCCAAAGTCTTGAATTCAGTCAACACCAAATCGAAACTTTGACGAAAGAAAACAATACACTCAAAAACTCAGTCACTACACTCACATCAGAACTGGCTATTATAACTACGGACAGCAAAGCCATGAAGGAAACCATTCTGGACCTGCAGACGCGCAGCATGAGAGACAATCTCATTTTTAACGGCATTCCAGAACAACCCTCAGAAGACGCAGAACAAGTAGTCAAACAATTCATTAAAACTCAACTCAAAATACCGACCACCACCGTTCAAAATATCACCTTTGCCCGTGTACACCGCATAGGACCTAAATCAGACAACACCACGAACAAGCGCCCCCGCCCGATAGTCGCAAAATTCGAACATTTTAAACAAAAGATACAAGTACAGCGACAAGGAAAGGAGCTTAAAGGAACCAACTTCGGATTGAATGACCAATTCCCAAAAGAAATCATGCAACGACGTCAAAAATTATTTCCAATTCGCAAAGAAATGATTCAACAAGGACATAAAGCAGTCATTATAGTAGATAAACTATACATTAATGGACAACTATACAGGAACAAGGACACTACCCACTGGCTCTACTAACTCTCTCACTCAATCATCACATCACAGCAGCCATACACTCATACACACCAACATAAACACACAAGCCAGGGATCTCTAAACAAACCCGAGCATTACCCTAATTACACAACAAAAAAATATTGAATACGTCTACGCAGTTGTCTCCAAGAAGTCTCAGCACATGTACCCTATGATCCCCCACCTCAAAATGTCTCACCCCCCTACACTTGTCCTTTTCTGTTTATTTAATGTTATGCTTCCCCTTATCTGTTCACCACCTGTTTTATTGTCACCTACTCACACACAGAAATTAACAGAACTTACATTAACAATAACACTTTGATGCCTACATTAAAATTCCTATCCTGGAACGTCCGGGGAGTCGGCTCACAGGCAAAAAAAACAAAAATATTAAATCACATTTCCAAACTAGCAGACATTTGCTTATTGCAAGAAACTCATCTATCCCCATCTGACAAAAACGCACTACACTTTAAACATTTTCACCAACCATTTTCAGCTACATACAATAGTAAACAAAGAGGAGTCTCCATAATAATTAAAAAAAATCTCATTCACTCATAATACAACCATTGCAGACTCTGAAGGTCGCTATATTATTATTAACATAACAATTAACAATCAACCTCTAACAATATGTAACTTATATGGACCCAATATAGATAATCCAGATTTCTTCCATACCATCTTTACTACCTTAACCACAACTTTCGACCTACCTATTATTATAGGAGGAGACTTCAACTCCGTTATCAACCCATCTATTGACAGAAGTAACACTAACAACCGCATCTCACAGTCAACCGTTACCATAAACCAATTCATGGGTGATTTTGGTCTTTGTGATGGCTGGCGATTACAACACCCATCAGCAAGAGAATTCACATTTTACTCACCAGTTCACAAATCTTACAGCCGCATTGATTATTTTCTTTTTAGTAATTCACTTCTACCCAACATTACAAACACACAAATACATCCTATTATCATCAGCGATCATGCCCCAGTCACTTTTACACTACTCCTTGACAAACCAAACCCTAAGAACAGATGGCGTTTCAACACTTCCCTACTCAATGATACTCAGTTTAATACCCTTATTAAAACAGAGTGGGAATCCTATCTGGAAATGAATGACTCTCCAAATTCATCCCCATCAATTCTCTGGCAAGCAGGAAAAGCTGTACTAAGAGGTGTAACAATTTCGTATTCCTCTTATAAAAAGAAAAAAGAGGCCAAACATGAAACAGAACTAGAACATAAAATAAAACAACTTGAAACATTACATGCAAACAACCCTCAAGATGAATTTGAAAACGAAATAAGAAAATACAAAATGGAATTAAATGAAATTATTAATAAAAAAACACAATTTAAAATCCAACAACTCCGTCAAGAACAGTTCCACCATAATAACAAATCAGGTAAATATCTAGCTAATAAAATCAAACAAAATAAAGAAAGATTTACAATAGCCTCTATAAAAGACTCAACAGGGAGGCCAACCCAATCACCAGAACATATAAACAATATCTTCAGAACCTTTTATACAAATTTATATTCATCAACAAAAGAAAACAAACAAGAACATATACACTCCTTTCTAGATAATATCCACTTGCCACACCTTAACCAAGACCAAATGAATTCACTTGAAATACCAATATCAGAAAAAGAACTTTTAACATCCCTCATGAACATGCCCAATAATAAGTCACCCGGGCCAGATGGCTTCCCTGCTGAGTTCTATAAACATTTTTGGACCATACTCAACCCTTTATTTCAGAGATTAGTCTTAGAAATAAAACAATGCTCAATAATCCCGGACCACATGAACAGTGCTTCAATCTCACTCATTCTGAAACCAAATAAAGACCCAACTCTACCATCTAGCTACCGACCTATATCCCTCCTAAATGTCGATCTTAAAATTATTACAAAAACCCTCGCACACAGACTTGACAAAATTATCCCATCCATAATTCACCCTGATCAAACCGGATTCATAAAAGGCAGACATTCATCAAATAATACACGCAGACTTTTCAATCTAATTGACTACTCAATACAACAAAAACTAGAAACAATCATCGTCAGCTTAGACGCAGAAAAAGCATTTGACAAAGTAAATTGGTCCTTCCTCATATCCACTTTACAGAAATTTGGATTTGGAGAATTATTCATTGACTGGGTTAAAATTCTTTACACTTCACCAACAGCCACGGTAACTACTAATGGATTAATATCACAAAGATTCACATTACACAGGGGATGTAGACAAGGATGCCCACTCTCTCCATATCTATTTACTATCTTTATAGAACCACTTGCAGCAGCCATACGGCAAAATAATTCAATAATCGGTATCCAAACAAACAATACTCATCATAAAATCTCTCTGTATGCAGATGATATTTTACTATTTTTACAGAAACCCCACAGCTCACTAAATGAAACTATTCACCTCATAGAAATCTTTTCTAATATATCTGACTACTCAATCAATTGGCAAAAATCATCCATTCTTCCAATATGCAATAATAGCTGGGATATGACAACTAACCCACCCCCAATCCCCATCTGCACATCTCATATCACTTATCTGGGTGTTAACATTTTCTCCAAACTGTCTGAGTTATTTACTCTCAATTACACCCCACTACTCAAAACCATAACAGACAATATCCATCGATGGATGAATCTTCCATTATCCCTTATTGGTCGAATAGCTACAGTTAAAATGTCTATCCTCCCTAAGGTCAATTACCTTTTTTCCATGATACCCACTCACCCAACAACTTCCTGGTTTAATTCACTCGACTCAATAATCATCAAATTTTATTGGAAAAATAAACCACCAAGAATCAAACTAAACACACTTCAACAACCAAAAACACAAGGTGGACTTAACGCCCCAAACTTTTATCAATACTTTCTTTCCAATCAATTGCAATTTATATTTAAATGGATTCACCCGTACCAATCAGACAATATTCTCCTAGACTCTGAACAAGCCCACAGTCGCAATATTCCACTCTCAGATCTTCCATTCCTCAGCCAATCAGTTAAATCACTGCCCTGTTTCAAGTCTTTAACAATATCATCTGCTCTGTCAGCCTGGTGGAAATTCCATAAAATCACTAAGTCCCCCTTATCACCATCTAAATTAACCCCTATTTGGAACAACCCTGACATTTTAAGCAACCAAAAGACACTACACTTCCATACATGGTCAAGCAAGGGTATAACGCACCTACAACATATTCTCCACAATAACACCATAGTCCCATTTAGCAGTTTAATCCAGGGGTATGGCATCAAGAGTAATCAATTCCTTCAATATTTACAAGTTAAATCAGCCATACAAGCAGGGTACAATAAATTAGCTATAAACATAAACCATCCGCCTTTAATATCTGCATTAATGAACCTAACTCCCAAAAAACTACTATCTAAAATATACAAAACAATTTCCAAAGCCGATAACTCTCTCTACATCCCCACATCCAAATGGGAAGTGGACCTATTGATCACCCCCGATGCCGACTTCTGGACCCAGATATGCAAAAATATTTACAGTATGTCTAATAACTCAAACTTACAATTATTACAATTCAAATTCCTTCACAGAATATACTATACTAATGAGAGATTATCAAAAATGGGATTCACTACTAACATCTGTACTAATTGCTCTCAAAATACCCCTGACACATACATCCACGCTTTCTGGCATTGTACACCCATTCAACAGTTCTGGGAAAAAATTATAAAATCCCTATCAGTCATCTTTGATTCCCACATCCCACTATCCCCTTCCCTCTGCTTACTGAATGACGTAGCCAACACTAATCTTAATAGCACTAATACGAAAATGCTTCTTATAGCTTTAACCATTGCCAAGAAAACAATCCTCATGAACTGGAAAACAAGACATAAAACCGACATCTCACTCTGGAAAAATCTTCTTCTGGACTATATTACTCTTGATAATACATCCGCTTCTAATACACACACAGATACAGATTCTCTGTCCATATGGGTTTCAACACTAACTTCTCTTCTGAAATGACATTGTTACCTTAGCCTGTGAGCCTCACACCCCCCCTTACATACAAATACAATACATGTAAACATAAAACATACTAAAGATCTTATATGTATATGTGCACCTGAATGCACACACTAACACAAACAAACACTAAACAGCAAATATTTAACTTATATATCTGCATATATCTCACCTCACCACACCTATACACACATGGGCACATACAATCACACACTCATGGACAAACACAAAAAACTGTAATATTTAAAAAATCCCTCCCCCCTTTCCTCCCTTTTTTCTCCTTTGTATTATTTTACCCTTTGGTCATATGTTCTTCACCCCAGAGTATTGTTATTGTCATGTTATATGTACTTTTGTAAATAAATTTAAAAAAAAAAAATAAATAAATAAATAAATAAATAAAATTTAAATAGAGCTTTTAGGTGAAGGTGTCAGGATTTTACAGCAGTTTATCCACGAGAGTTTTGATCATTTTTCTTGCCAGCTCACACTCTAACTTATTATAGTGCTTGAAAAGCACTATATTGATATTCCTCATACTTCTTATTATAGTGCTTGAAAAGCACTATATTGATATTCCTCATACTTCTTCTTATTATAGTGCTTGAAAAGCACTATTTTGATATTCCTCATACTTCTTCTTATTCTTCTTCTGGCTGTTAAGATTTGAATTTCTGAACATTCCACCATTCATTTTAATAGGGTCATTTTTCATTTTTAAACTCAATTCTATTAAAATCAACTCCAAAAACGGATAGCACACCACACAGAGCCGAGGCCTTCGAAACGCAGTTCGAACGGAGTCTGTACGTTAAGCGGTTCGGGCCGCATTAATAGCAGAAATTTGGAGAAAAGGAAAAAAAGGAATAACAATATAGGGCTCAAGCCCTATAATAAGAAGAATAAGAAGTATGAGGAATATTAAAATAGTGCTTTTCAAGCACTATAATAAGAATAAATATGAGGAATATCAATATAGTGCTTTTCAAGCACTATAATAATAAGATGAAGTATGAGGAATATCAAAATAGTGCTTTTCAAGCACTATAATGATCAAAACGTTCTTGGATAAACTGCTGTAAAATCCTTACACCTTGACCACCTTGACCTTACACCTTGACCTTAAAATTTTTAATGGGAGAGAAACTTGTCCTTTCTGGCAAGCCAAGATATCTAATCATTTGATGAATTAGTTTTAGAGTTATGAGCATTTGTTTGGCACTAGACACAGAAAACTGCCCCATTGGCCCCCATATAAATATATCTGCAGCTCGGCTGGTCTTCAACCTTCCCAAGTTCAGCCATGTCACTCCCTTGCTGTGCTCCCTCCACTGGCTTCCGGTAGCTGCCCGCATCAAATATAAAACCCTGGTGCTGGCCTACAAAGCAAAGAATGGTCCAGCTCCTCCTTACTTGATGGCCATGGTAAAACCCAGATGCATACCTAGAGCCCTCCGCGCCTCAAGTATGTCTCGTCTTGACCCTCCATCATCCAGGTCACATGGGAGACAAGCATCCAGACTTTTCTCTGTCCTGGCTCCAAGGTGGTGGAATGAACTTCCCTTGTGTCCGAACATCTGAGTCACTTGCTGTCTTCAGACGCCGACTGAAGACCCACCTCTTTCAAGTGCACTTTGCATAATTATGCTTTGTCTATTGTACTTTATTGTCTCTTTCCTCAGGTATTGTGCATAATTGGGTTATAGGAATTGTTTACTGTCTTTTTCCTCAGGGGATGTGTATATTCAGGTATAATTGTTAGGTATCATTTGACTTTCGTCTAGTGGTTTTTCCAGCTTAGAGTACCTTGTGTTCAGGACTATCTATTCTACCTTGGAGATTCCAAGCAACTACATAGCACTTTTGTAAGTCGCTCTGGATAAGAGCGTCTGCTAAATGCCATAAATGTAAATGTAAATGTATATCAGAATCAGAATCAGCTTTGTTGAGATTTTTGTGTGTTTTTAACTTGTCATAAATCAGTCATTTTAGGGTCAAACCACACCAAAATATATCAAAATCATCAGCAAGGGGTCCTCTCTCACACAATCTCTTCGTTGAAGCGATAGGTTAAATGGGTCCCGAACTACGACCGTTTGTTTGGAGGGTGCAAATCACATAAAACAAGGCTTCTCCACTCAGAGTGGCAGAGACAGAGTGTCAGTTATTTTTGAATGTCTCTCCCCCTCCCCCACACACGCACGTGCACACACATGCATCTCTCATACCCACTACACACAGTCACACACATATATATACAGTCAATGGTCTGTGTGGTGTATAAGTGGACTGGACGACGCAAGTGAAAAGTGAAGCCTCCGGGTGTCCGCTGCCCTCTAGTGGCTGGCTGCAGTACAACTTTTAATCCCGCCCATTCCCATGTTAATGAACGGGCCGGACGACAAACTTTGAATTTTTATTACACGTAAAATAAGTTTTTTGAGCAATTATATTTTGTCAATTCTATAAGACCCCATTGCATTAGTATCTCTCCCAGTGTTTTTCTCTACGATAAACAGATTTTATAGAAGTTATTAAGTGTTACTTAAAGGGGTGTGGCGATAAGGTGAATGACACGCTCAAACGTGAACACGAAACTCTCGACAGCAAAACTCTCGACAGCAGTATTAAAACCTTTTACCTTTGTTTATTTTGTAAAACGTCAAAAGTTTCTATACTGGTGGGCGTATCCTAATGAATGTCGGGGCGGAGATACGGTCTCTGGCGGAGATACTGTCCTGCCTACCGGTTCTAATGCGCATGCTCTGGCTCCAATTTTCAAGTTGGCAGCGTCCGTGCGGCCATCTTGGTGGCTTCAAAAACTCACAATGGGAGTCAACGGTGACGTACCGTCCATTATTCACCGTATTTCGCCACGCCCACTTTCAAGTGTGTGTTTCTTCCGCCTTTGTGTTAGAACTTCCGGTCAGCTATTTTCGCATTAGTGTACACTACTACATTTTAATGATTTTTTTCATAAAATAGGCATTCTTGTCTATTTACTTCTTTACTTAATTACTTTAAATTACAAAATGAATGCAAGGAAAAGATGTGGCCACTGATTACAATATAGTTACTTATCTGATAGCCTCCCAAGCACCCGACGCGTTTGCTTAATCGGAGCTTCATAACTGAGCCATTTCTCGGGATAAGGATGATCTGGTGTTGGTTTCCCCTCCACAAAATGATAAGAGCAGACTAATGGACGTTTGGGTGGATATTTTAAATTTAGCGCCTTCAGCCTTAGACGCAGGTCCTCGTCTTTGGAAGGCGGTGGATATAAGTTATAAGGTGCCCCACAACACTCAGATCTTTTCGAGCTGTGTTCGTAACACTGTTGGTCAAGCCAAGTTTTCCTCTTCTTCCAATTATTGTGACACCCTCTAACTCAGGAGTGGCCAACCTGCGGCTCTTTGCCTGGTTTCATGGGTCTCCCCAGCCGGTCCGCTCACACCTGCACAGCTCTTACCTGCATCAGCTCTGAGGGCGACACACCGCTACACCTTCGTGGTGTGCGGTTTGTTTACAAGCCTAGCGACCCCCTAATACTTTTAAAACCTGCGTAGTGGAAAACGGGAGACTAGCGGCATGAAGTATCTGTGATATTGTGATTGTGCTTTGAGTCTCGTTGGTGAGACGCGGTTCTTCTGTCACACGTTTTGGAATAAACCACATACGAGGTGCAGCAAAGGCACCACACACGACTGAGGGAGCTTCAAAACTACTGACGCTGTCTGTTCTCTTCTTCCTAAAGATGAGCGCAGGTCAGTGGCGTTGTAACGAGTGTTGATAAGAGTTTATCCACTTTTTACCTAGAAAACAACAGTTGCGTACATAACGGAGCTCGTAGTGTGCTCCAAACGTGACAAAGTCCTGAAGCACATCACGCCTTATGTTTATATCGAAGTTTGTGTTCGTTTTTTTACTTAATTTGTGTCCATTTTATATCCCCCCCCCCCCCCCTAATAATTTACACTCGCCACCCCTCTTGGTCTCTGACGGGTTGGCCACCTCTGCTCTAACTGAACATATTATGCTAGTCATTTTGTGTTTGTTGTCGTTTTGCTTGTAATCGGTATCAGCGTATCCGTAGCACCGGAAGTTCTAACACAAAGTCAACCAAGATGGCCCTGCCCAGCGTTGTCATGGAAAATAGCGTGAATATATACAGTCAATGACACAGACACACACACATACATACATGCAGATGGGGCAGATGGAGCAGAGGGGCAGATGGGCCAGATGGAGCAGAGGGGTAGATGGAGCAGAGGGGCAGATGGAACAGAGTGGCAGATGGAGCAGAGGGGCAGATGAGGGTGAGGGGCAAATGGGGCAGATAGAGCAGATGAGGGTGAGGGGCAAATGGGGCATATAGAGCAGATGGGGCAGATGGGCAGATGGGGCAAAGGGGCAGATGGGGCAAAGGGGCAGATGGAGCAGAGGGGCAGATGGGGCAGAGGAGCAAAGGGGCAGATGGAGCAGAGGGGTAGATGGAGCAGATGGAGCAGAGGGGCTGATGGGGCAGATAGAACAGAGGGGCAGATAGAGCAGAGGGGCAAATGGGGCAGATAGCAGAGGGGCAGACGGAGCAGAGGGGCAGATGAGGGAGATGGGCAAATGGGGCAGATAGAGCAGAGGGGCAGATGAAGCAGCAGGGCAGATGGAGCAGAGGGGCAGATGGGGCAGATAGAGTAGAGGGGCAGATAGAGCAAAGGGGCAGATAGAGCAGAGGGGCAAATGGGGCAGATAGAGCTGAGGGGCAAATGGGGCAGATGGAGCAGAGGGGCTGATGGAGCAGATGGGGCAGAGGGGCAGATAGAGCAGATGGGGCAGAGGGGCTGATGGGGCAAAAGAGGGAGAGGGGCAAATGGGGCAGATGAAGCAGATGGGGCAGATAGAGCAGATGGGCAGATGGAGCAGAGGGGGCACACCTTTTCAAGCTTTATATTATTTCCTTCAGGAAATGCAAGTCTAGTTAATAATGCAATAAAGCTTAATAAAGAATATATTATAGTAATAAATTCTTCAAGAGATGATAGTGTTTTCACA
The DNA here is from genome assembly GCF_052324685.1 of Brachyhypopomus gauderio. Classification (NCBI taxonomy): domain Eukaryota; kingdom Metazoa; phylum Chordata; class Actinopteri; order Gymnotiformes; family Hypopomidae; genus Brachyhypopomus; species Brachyhypopomus gauderio. The sequence goes on along the minus strand of NC_135230.1, from coordinate 5,119,428 downwards.
CCTTAACATTTCCATTCAAGATTTAATTCACAGAAATCTCACCTGAGTGTCTCCAGTTTACAGTGTGAACTTTTCAGTCCAGCAGAGAGCTGCTCCACTCCTGAATCCTGCAGGTTGTTGTTATTAAGGTCCAGATGTTTCAGGGAAGAATTTTCTGTTTGTAGAGCTGATGTAAGATATCTACAAGACTTCACAGAGAGATAACAGCCAGTTAACCTAAAAAGGAGAAAATTCAGAGCAGAATGTACTTCAGTCAGAGGATGTGGAATCACAGAATATGTTATGTGAAGCAGATACATCCATCCATCCATTATCCGAACCACTCAATCCCGCTAGTCGGGGTCATGGGGGGGCTGGAGCCAATCCCAGCATCTCTGGGTGAAGGCAGGGTACACCATTGGCAGGTCGCCAGTCCACCACACACACACGCACACACTCACACCTAAGGGCAATTTTCAGAGTGACCAATCAACCTAACACACATGTCTTTGGACCGTGGGAGGAAACCGGAGTACCTGGAGAAAACCCATGCAAACATGAACATGCAAACTCCACACAGACCGAGAATCAAACCCAGACTGCCTTGCTGTGAGGCGACAGTGCTAACCACCACACTACCATGCCGCCTTGAAGCAGATACAATTTTAGTTAAAATATGACTGGAAAAATTTAAAGAAGATTATTTACTAGCCATTGTAAAACTGTCCTAATTTCATTTGCAGTTTAACTGTCATGTTGGCTGCACCCAATTGCTCCATCAGGCTGGACTGTGTATGTGTGTGTGTTCATCAGTGTTATCTGTGTGCGTGTGTGTGTGTTCATCAGTGTCAGGGGCGGACTGGGGAGAAAAAGTGGCCCGGGAGTTCCTGACAGACTGGCCCACTATATTAGGGGTGGGACGCGATTAAAAAAATTAATCGAATTAAGTTGAAGCTTTGTAATTAATTAATCGCATTTTAATCACATTTCAGTATTTAACATGAGAAATATTAATTTACGTTTGAATGATGAAGGAATCAATGAACATAAACATAAACTTCAACATCTTTTTTATTTTTCCACCAGTCTACTACACAGACCAATAGATGAGTGCAGGAAACAGAGCAGAACAGTTTTCAGAACACTGGAAATTCAGACCAAAAATGAGTTTTGCTCAGGATATTGGAAGAATAAGTAGAACTGAAGTAAATCAGAAGTTTTTTAATACCATTTTAGACTTTCTTTAATTTCCCAGGCCTCTGCCACAGGCATCTCCATAGTGCCTAGAAGTGGTCTTCTGCATGCTCAAAGCAAATGACTGGATCTTTCATTCATCATCTATAATATGAGCTGTCACACCAAGATAAGTCTTGTTACTAATAGAGGTCCAGTGATCCCCAGTCAGAGCCACATTTATGGCGCTATTCACAATAACCTGTTTTACTTCCCTTTCCTCATTATACAGCTGCTGGATTTTCTTCGACATTGTCTTTTTGGACTGCAGTTCGTAATTTGCATCAGCTGACGCAATTTGCAGCACTTCTTGTAAAGTCTGAATTATACTTTCGCGAGTGACCGTAGCGTGCGACTCTATGGAAGAAAATCTGTGTCATCAGGTTTTAAATTTGAATTTGAAGCACTGAATTTGTTTGCCCTTGAATTTGAAGCTCTGAATTTTTTTGCACTGAAATTATGCATCTGAATTTTGTTGCATTTGAATTTAATGCTTGAATTTTCAAGAACACGCTTTCACTTTTATTATTCATGTGTTACGGTGACAGCTCCGGACCCTTCCCTGTGGGCGTGCCGCTACATTGTCTGCGTGTCGTTATGTCCATCTATGTACTTCCGTGGGTGTGGGTTGTCTGTGAGCGTGTTCGTAGTCGCACCTGTGCCGTGTCTCGAGATCACGAGGGTCTGTGTAAATCACCTATTTAATGTGCGTTCGCGCACTCATCTGTACTATATGTATTTGGTTTACTTTCTGTACTTCTTTGCAGTGGTCATTTGAGCTGGTTGCATGTTTTATTTTATTATTATTATTATTTTTTTTTTTTTTTTTCTTCTTTTCTTTTTCTTCTTCTTTCTTCTCCTACCTCTTTGTCTTTTCCCTTTTTATTATTATTTTTTCTTTTTATTATTTCTTGGTCCACCTAACCCCAATAATTATCACTTTGCATATTGTTATCACTATATATTGTTATCACTATACTATATATTATACAGAATTGTTATAATTGCCATTTAAACCTGTACATAAAAACAAAGTTGTCCTCCAAAGATGGGGGGGTGGAGGTGGGCCAAAAAAAAAATAATAATAATAATAATGTGCGTTCGCGCAGTGTCTTGTGCTCGTCTTTGTCTAAAGTTTCATGCCAGTGTGAGTGTATCTGTGTTTTGCTCACTCTCCGTTTGGAGCTTACACATCTGTTCTGTTCAAATGAACGTTCTGTGTTACACCGTCATATCTCGTCGTGCCTCCTCCCTCGGGTGTGACATCATAGTTAACTAGACTTGCATTTCCTGAAGGAAATACTATAGGGCATGAAAAGGTGTGCCCCCTCTGCTCCATCTGCCCCTCTGCTCCATCTGCTCTATCTGCCCCATCTGCCCCATCTGCCCCATCAGCCCCTCTGCCCCATCTGCCCCATCTGCCCCATTTGCCCCTCTCCCTCATTTGCACCATCAGCCCCTCTGCCCCATTTGCCCCTCTGAGCCATCTGCCCCTCTCCCTCATCTGCCCCTCTGCTCCATCTGCCCCATCTGCCCCGCTGCTCCATCTGCCCCGCTGCTCCATCTGCCCCGCTGCTCCATCTGCCCCATTTGCCCCTCTGCTCCATCTGCCCCGCTGCTCCATCTGCCCCGCTACTCCATCTGCCCCGCTGCTCCATCTGCCCCCCTGCTCCATCTGCCCCCCTGCTCCATCTGCCCCCCTGCTCCATCTCCCTCGTCTGCCCCTCTCCCTCGTCTGCCCCTCTCCCTCGTCTGCCCCTCTGCTCCATCTGCCCCTCTGCTCCATCTGCTCCATCTGCCCCTCTCCTCCATTTGCCCCTCTGCTCCATCTGCCCCATCTGCCCCTCTGCCCCATCTGCCCCTTTGCTCCATCTGCCCCTTTGCCCCTCACCCTCATCTGCCCCTTTGCCCCATCTGCCCCATTTGCCCCTCACCCTCATCTGCCCCTTTGCCCCATCTGCTCCATCTGCCCCATTTGCCCCTCACCCTCATCTGCCCCTCTGCTCCATCTGCCCCATCTGCCCCTCTGCTCCATCTGCCCCTCTGCCCCATCTGCCCCTCTGCTCCATCTGCCCCTCTGCTCCATCTGCCCCTCTACTCCATCTGCCCCTCTGCTCCATCTGCCCCTCTGCTCCATCTGGCCCATCTGCCCCTCTGCTCCATCTGCATGTATGTATGTGTGTGTGTCTGTGTCATTGACTGTATATATAATGGACGGTACGTCACCGTTGACTCCCATTGTGAGTTTTTGAAGCCACCAAGATGGCCGCACGGATTGAAAATTGAAAATTGGAGCCAGAGCATGAGAGATGCATGTGTGTGCGCGTGCGTGTGTGGGGGAGGGGGAGAGACATTCAAAAATAACTGACACTCTAGAGGGTTTTCCATCCACCAAGTTTTTGCGCATTTTGAAAATGCGCATGAAAAAAGCTGGATGGAAAAAGACCAAAATTCGAAAAAAGCCTCAAAGATCGCAAAAAGATTTTTACGCTAGGAGGAGGTGGAAAAGTTAGACTATCGCATCGCCAAAATTCGGAAAAACTGGATGGAAAAGGGTTTTTCGCATAAACGATGACGTATCATGCCTCAAGTCATGTGATTCTGTACATGATCGCGATGTAAAGATGACAAATGCATACAAAAACAGTTCTGGACAGAGCAAAAATTGAATTTAACTTCTCCATGTATAGAAAAGAAAAAGAAAAAAATGCTTCAAAACCTTTCACGTTCTTTCACGTGATCTAAAGTTTATTCGCATAACTGTAATGAATGGAAACAAGGCTTAATTTGCATTTTTTTCTGCCGAAACTTGGAAATTGCGCATTATTTTTTCGAAAGGTTTGGATGGAAACCCGGCTTCTGTCTCTGCCACTCTGAGTGGAGAAGCCTTATTTTATGTGATTTGCACCCTCCGAACAAACGGTCGTAGTTCAGGACCCATTTAACCTATCGCTTCACCGAAGAGATTGTGTGAGAGAGGACCCCTTGCTGATGATTTTGATATATTTTGGTGTGGTTTGACACAAAAATTACTGATTTATGACAAGTTAAAAACACACAAAAATCTCAACAAAGCTGATTCTGATTCTGATATATTTATATGGGGGCCAATGGGGCAGTTTTCTGTGTCTAGTGCCAAACAAATGCTCATAACTCTAAAACTAATTCATCAAATGATTAGATATCTCGGCGTGACAGAAAGGACAAGTTTCTCTCCCATTTAAAATTTAAATGGAGCTTCTAGGTCAAGGTGTAAGGATTTTACAGCAGTTTATCCAAGAACGTTTTGATCATTTTTTATGCCAGCTCACTCTAACTGGCAGTGATGATTTGAAATTCTGAACATTCCACCATTCATTTTAATAGGGCCATTTTTCATTTTTAAACTTAATTTTATTAAAATCTATAACTCTAATCGACTCCAAAAATGGATAGCACACCACACAGAGCCGAGACCTTCGAAACGTAGTTCGAACTGAGTCTGTATGTTAAGCGGTTCGGGCCGCATTAATTGCAGAAATTTGGAGAAAAGGAATAACAATATAGGGCTTTTCAAGCTCTATAATGAAAAAAAATTCAAGCGTTAAAAAATTCAAAAGATTTTTTTCAATTTGCTCAAATTCGATTGGCCAAATTTGGCTCACAAAATATGCGTGCAAAATTTTGCGTGCAAAAATACGAGTTCAAAGATATTCAGAGTAAATATCCAGGACACAAAGGATGAGCAATCGATTCAAGTCTCCAATCGAACCAACATACAACCAATCATGCTCCACTGGTCACGTGAATGCGGTGTTTGAAGCCACAGGCAGACAGAGGGAGAGTTATGACGGCACACAGGATCGGCTCCTCTTCGGTGAGTGTATTTACTGCTTTTTTGTCTTTTGTGGTGTTTTTAAGATTCAGTAAGAGACAGTAAGAGACAGTAAACGACGTGTTGCACATCAGAGGTTTGACTGATCTTTTTTTTTTACTCGCTCCAGCTTGTTTTCTACCCACCAAAAAAGCGTAGTCTATGTAGTCAATGTAGCTGCGTATGTGTGTCTGTCCGTCAGTCCACACTGTGCTTTATGATATTATATTTATCATAAAATCATTACATTCGTTTATTACTTCCTTACCAGTCGAGTAGTTGTTTTCTTTCTGAGCTGTCTTCATTAAGCAGGGTAATCATGATGTTATAGAACTGTCTCTAGGGGGTAATGGTTAGTGAAGAGAGCTTTGGACAAAATGGGCGTTGGTTTGATTCCCACGACTGACAGGCGAATTGGTGTTCTTTATAAATATATATAAATATATATTAGTGGTGGGCCATTAACGGGGGTCGTTAATTTGATAATCTTATCGGGCGATATAAAAATTATCGCCGTTAATCTATTCTTAAAGTTGGGTTGGGAACTGGGTCAAAATGGGTAAGCAAACTATGATGACTTTCAACTTGATAGTTTAGCTCGGCTGTATTCCTAACCAGATTGCACAGTAGGGGCGAGAACTAGTTTTCAAACCTGTGAATTACAAATCATACGTGTTTACATGGATGCAGCCACGAAGTCGCCAGGTTTGCTTCATGGAAAATTCATTTTTAGGAACGTAAAGTGTTACTGGATCGGAGCTCGGAGCGGTCGTTTTCTGCATGGTCCTAGTACTAGATTTGTCGCTATTTAAATATTTCTTTTTAACCGTTAAAACTACAGAGGACCAAAACCGGCTTATGAAAAAGTCCCCCCCAAATTACGTCCGTGAAGTTAAATGTACTAAATGTTGGCTTACATTTCAAGTATCATGTTTAGCTGAATAAACATGTTATCAACCCCTTTTAATGTACAGTATGTAGGCTTACAAATTCATGTTTAACTGAATAAACCATTGAACACGAGTAGCCTACATTTTATTGAGCATGTTTTTCTTCAAATATCAAAGTAGAACAGCTTTCTCAAGCAGTCATTGATGCATTTTGGAAACAGGAGATGAGCCCCTGGTCTAATGCACCCTCTGTATTAAGAAACCCTATCTCAAAAACTGACTTTTAGTCATTACTTGGGTAGCACGCATATGAGCCATTTTAATATAGATTAATCTAGATTAATTTCAAGATTTCAGTGAGATTAATCTAGATTTAAAAAATTAATCTATGCCCACCCCTAATATATATATATAAATCTTTCTATCCGAGTTTACTTTTGTATAAGGAATTTATTTTTTCATTTACTCTTTTGTTTATTACTCTAAACAGGTAATTGGACTGGTCACTGTAGGTAATAGTACAATTGTAATTGTACAGTGTAATTGTGATACACTATAGGTAATTGGACTGGTTTGTATTAGCATTTCTAATTTTCTAATTTTCATTTTCTAGAATGAATTCACATAATCTCACCTGAGTATCTCCAGGTTACAGTGTGAACTCTTCAGTCCAGCAGAGAGCTGCTCCACTCCTGAATCCTGCATCTTGCTGTAACTAAAGTCCAGCTCTTTCAGGGAAGAGTTTTCTGTTTGTAGAGCTGAGGTGAGGTATTTGCAAGACAACACAGTAAGATTACAGTCAGATAATCTGCAAAAAGGAATAAATACAGTACAGTTTAGTCTGATATCCAGTCACACAGAAGAAAAATATTTCAGATCTTTGACATTTGTATTGTGTCTTTCTCTTTTATTAGATTTATTATTATGGGTTTCTTCAGTGACTGCACTTCTAGTCAATTTAGTTTTGGATATAATTAGACCAGTGAAAAAAATCCCTGCGTGTATTGATACTGTCACAGTCTGTACCTGACTCCTCCCTCTGGTCTGTTTGTGTGTGTTTGTGGGTGTGGTTCTGTGTGTGTGTGTTTGTGTGTGTAGTTCTTTGTGTGCCTGTCGCTTGCCTTTGTCATGCTCAGTCTCTGCTTTGTGTGTGTGTGTGTGTGTGTGTGTGTGTATGTGTATTAAGATCTGCATGTGAAACCCAACAACTCAACCTTGTCATCCTGCCTCACACCTTGTATTGATACGTTTGTTCCTTTAACCCTCTGTGTTTTATTCAGTAGTGATCTATATATAGTGCTGCAAAATCTATGTAAAATGTTTTGTAAAAATACATTTAAACACAATACCAGTGAAAAGTTTTAACTTTTATGAACAGACAATTACAGCATTTGATTCATTATTTATACTATTTATCAGACATGTGGCCTCGAGTCACATGACTTGGACTCGAGTCCGACTCGAGTCACTAAACTGATGACTTGTAACTTGACTTGACAACATCACTGAAGACTTGTGACTTGACTTGGACTTTACCTTTACTGACTTGGACTTGGAATCGGACTTGAGCTTTAAGACTTGAAATCCTTATTTTAACATAATAAATAAGTAATACAGAATCACATAACTGGATCATTTTGTATTAAATGGTGCTGTAAAATGTGAACTGCTCAGCTTAGTTTATCCGTAACCTAGTAGTGAAGTTCTGCAGCCGATCGGGGGAGAGGGGGAGGGGGGCAGCAGCGTTGAATTTGTGCGGAGAGGACAAGCAACATGCTCCCAAATATTATCCTGTTCAATTATAAAGATTATGCTGTTGTGAATAAAATAAGAATTACGACATTACGTAGAAAAGTTACCTCCCTCCTGCCTGGGTGATTATACTTTTGCGAGAGACCGTAGTGCACGACTCCGCACAAGAGTGTTGGAATTTAGGCTAAAGTACTTGAAAACGCTTGAAATTGTAACTACTTCGTTTCACAACAAATATCTGTCTGACTGAACAGTTCTCCTGTATTACAAATACGAGCCTCTTGTAACTCCAGGACGAAACATGAGAGAACGTGAAGACATTACTTTCAAAACGCCCAATCTTAAACAACCATTAAATAATGTGATTAAAAGCGAATTATTTCGAATCATTTCGAGTATATGTATAAATATTTAACTTAATTAAGTTTAATGTGCTGGGAAATATTGAAATGGACCTTGAAAGTGACGTACAAGTGCTTTAGTCATGGCCTGGCGGTTAGGGAACTGGTCTTGTGACCGGAGGGTTGTGGGTTCGATTCCCAGACAGGCCATGACTGAGGTGCCCTTGAGCAAAGCACCTAACCCCAACTGCTCCCCAGGCGCCAGGCTAGGGCTGCCCACCACTCTGGGCACGTGTGATCCACAGCCCCCTAGTAATCACTAGTGTGTGTGTTTGTGTGTTCTGACTGCACAGATGGGTTAAAAGCGGAGGACAAATTTCGATTGGGGTGTAAAAATCACAATTGACAAAATATGGCACATTTAATTCCACCCTGTAAAGGTGTATGAACCCTGCAAACATGACGCGCGTTGTCGATTCGCGAGGTCGTGCACCTCTCCAATTTTGTAACTTCGCGTCTCAGCGCAATGAACAAAGTCATGTTTGCAGGGTCAACTTTTTAATTTCTAAACCAATTTAACATGATGGTGTTGTTCTGTTTGTATTTAAAAGCTCTATCCAGTGGTGTGATTTAATTTGCCATTTTTGGATATTTAATTTTTGTAACATACCTACATAGCAGGTAATCTTACGGCTTATGTTTTTGCGATAGTGACTGATGAAAACAAGACAGCTTAATACCTTTTAAAACTCACCAGGATTCACTAAATTTGACTTGATCTTTAAATAATTTTCTGGAAGAGGACCCCCAGATAACTCCATTATATAAACATTTATGTACATTTATTGCTCAGGTGTTGCATTTGTTGCAAATATATTTTATAAATGTGTTTATTGTGTAGAATTAGGCAAAAGAGGCCTTGACCCAACTACACATTATCAGTAATTGCTGGCATTGTCTTTTGCTAGGAAAGATTTTCAGTCAAATGAAAATTTCTTGCTTTAACCCATGGGTTACGGACGGACGAAAGTCACTGGGAGGGGGGAGGGGGCGGTAGGTGACGACGACAATTGCGACAACATCTCACTCAAGCGAACCGAAACACTCAAACGCCTAACGTTAGTCTGACTAACTTAATATATTACTAATCACCTGCATCAATTGTGTTAAATATTGAAATTACATTTGGTGACTTGACTGGGACTTGAAGTTTAAGACTTGGACTTGACTCGAGACTTGATTGTATTGACTTGGGACTTGACTCGAGACTTCATTGTGAAGACTCGAAACTTACTTGTTACTTGCAACTTAGTGACTTGTTCACATGTCTGCTATTTATGATTTTTAATTTCCAACTTGACTCTTTGCAACAAACATGACCCTTTGACAAAACATGACTCATGACAAAAAAATACTTTGGTATCTGATTTATATTTCAACGGTAGAGGAGTTTTATTTTAAATTTTTAAGGAGAAACACAGACCTTTGTGAAACTGTCTTACAATGAGTTAACATCTTAAATTCCCATTCGAATGAATTCATGAATAAAATTTTTGCACGGAATGAATTATTGAATTGTTAATCAGCTCTGCTTATTCAAGAATGAACTCACAATAAACTCACCTGAGTGTCTCCAGTTTACAGTGTGAACTCTTCAGTCCAGCAGAGAGCTGCTCCACTCCTGATTCCTGCAGGGTGCTATAACTGAAGTCCAGCTCTTTTAGGGATGATTTATCTGTTTGTAAAGGTGATGCAAGTGATTTGCAAAACTCCTCAGTGAGGTTACAGTGAGTTAATCTGCAAAGGAGGAGTAAAAACAAAAGTCAAAGCAGACATAGGAATTCTGTGTTTTTGACTGTCTGCATGACATCATGAATCAGACATGAATTACTGTACTGTTAAGAACAGCACTCAGTCTCTCCCATAGGGAGATTGGCTACACCTGTCGCTCATTGCCACACCCTGATTCCTGCTATTTATACGCCTGCCTCTCACATCCAGGTTGCAAAGTATTGCAGACTATACTAGGGATGCACCGAAAATTTTCGGCCAAAATGGCTTAAATGTGCATTTTCGGTTTTCAGCCGAAATACTTTCATCACCGAAACAACACGGCCGAAACAATGTGCTGTGATAACGCAAGCAAAAATCGCCACCTGCACGTGTTTATTTGGATAAAGGCTAGCAAAAAAGTTTTCCACTGATGGCGCCAAGGCAAAGGACATTTCACCAAAAATTATGTAACTCGTTGCCTTAGACGATCAGCCGTTCTCTGTCGTAGAGGATGCTGGGTTCGTAGGCTAATGGAGCACATTGAGCCCCGTTATGTTTTGCCGAGCAGACGACATTTCTCAGAAGTGTGTTTACCTGAGCGGTTTAATGTTGTTGCAACTCACGTCACGTTTTTATGAGAGAATTTATGTTTATCTTTCAGGCCAGTCAGTTATAATAAAATTTAACTTAAAATACATATATTTATCCTCTCAGATAAAAACAGTCTGCAAGCAAGTTAAATTTCATTAGTGGTCGGCCGTTGTCAGCGTTATCGCCGTTAATGGCCCACCACTAAATTTATTTTATAATATGTATTACTGTAATGCAGTGCTAAATAAATATTTTCAAATCAAATTTTGTAGTTGATTTATTCTTTGAATAGCAATGCCTTGACTAATAATTGGCATAATGTATTTCGGTGTTTCGGTGTTTCGGTTTTCGGCCTTGGTTTCCTCATTTTCGGTTTTCGGTTTCGGCTAAGAATTTTCTTTTCGGTGCATCCCTAGACTATACCGTGTACTGAGCGTTCTATCTCCGTGATTGTCTCTCTGTGTTCTGTGTTTGCTCCTAGACCACGTACCCTGCCTAGCCCTCCTGTACCTCCCAGACTCTGCTCTCTCGGTGTGACCCTGGACCGGCCCTACAATCCGTGCATCACTGCTGTGTATCGTGTCTCTAGCTGTGTGTTGTATTGTTCACCTTGTGTGATATTACCTCCATCAATAAAGGAGGCGCTGTTACACATTTGGATCCTCCTCTGTCTAGTGTGTTCGTAACTTGTACCTTGTGCGTGCAATACAACTGCATGCTTTTATTTTGAAGGCAACAGCTGCATTTTGCCATTCTGACAAATGTGTGTGCAACCATTTTTAGAGATGTTGTTCAGCTGGTGTCACAGCGCTGTTCGTCCCCGACATCACCGTCCAGCACTCGGTGGTGGACATGTGGTTATATGTCAATTGTTTTGTTTAGTTTAGTCAATGTCTTCCTCAGGTGATGTGTGTTAGACATCAGTAGCCACATCACCTGGGGGCTATGTGATTATATTTAGCCTTATTCTGTTTGTGATGAAAAAAAGATATTCTATTTTTGTACTACATCAACTTCAAATACAGTCTCTGTAGTGAAGTGTCTCTCATTTCTGAAAAGTCATCTCAAAATTAGGTGGAATACCACCTAATGATAATGATTATTATTCAATTCAATTCAATTCTATTTATAAAGCACTTTTAAAACAACAGAGGCTGCAACAAAGTGCTGAACACTGTAGATATACAACAGACATATAAATCACAGAACAGAACAGTAGACCAATAAAACCATACCAGTTAAATAATAAGCAATAAACATTAAAAAATAAATTAAATAAAACCATACACAAATAATATGCAGGAGTAAAAATTATGTTAAATGAAAGGCCAAGGAATAAAAGTGGGTTTTGAGGCTAGTTTTAAAAGTGGACAATGAAGAGGCCTGTCTAATAAAAACTGGCAATTCGTTCCATAATTTCACAGGGCGCGTTGAAAAGGCTCGATCCCCTCTGAGCTTAAGCCTGGACCTCGGTACCTCCAGGAGTAGCTGATCAGCTGACCGGAGGCACCGTGTGGGCACATGCAGATGGAGGAGCTCAGAGAGGTAAGGCGGGGGGAGTCCATTTAAGGATTTAAAAACAAATAAGAGAATCTTAAAATGAATTCTAAAGTGCACAGGCAGCCAGTGGTGGGAGGCCAGAATGGGAGTTATGTGCTCCCTCTTGCGTGACCCCATTAGTAGCCAGGCAGCTGCGTTCTGCACCGACTGGAAACGTTTAAGGGAAGACTGGCTGACTCCAAAATAAAGTGCATTACAGTAATCCAGCTGAGATGTAATGAAGGCATGGATTACTGTTTCAAAGTGCTCATGTGCTAAAATGGACTTCACCTTCGCCACTTGCCTTAGGTGATAAAAGCAGGACCTCACTACTGCGCCAATCTGGCTATCCAGTTTAAAATCACTGTCCATTTTAAAACCCAAGTTAGAAATGACTTTCCTCTCATACTGCTTCAGGGGGCCCAATTCTACAAGGGTGTGGGCTTCACAGAAACCGCTGGGACCAAACACCATTACTTCAGTTTTTTCTTCATTAAAATGTAAAGAGCTTACAGACATCCAGGCTTTAATGTCCTTGAGACATAAGAGAAGAGGTTTAATAGAAAATGCATCTTTCTTTTTCAATGGGACATAAATCTGGGTGTCATCAGCGTAGCAATGGAAGGCAATGCCATGTTTTCTTAAAATGGAACCCAGTGGGAGCAGATAGAGGGAGAACAGTAGAGGTCCTAAAATAGAGCCCTGTGGAACCCCATATGGCAGGGGAACAGAGGAGGATTTACAATTCGCCAGCTTCACACACAGGGTTCTACCTGACAAATATGACCTAAACCATTCCAAAGCCACCCCGCAAATGCCCACTAAATTCTGCAACCTGGAAATTAAAATGTTGTGATCCACTGTGTCAAATGCTGCAGTGAGATCTAACAACAAAAGCATCACATGGTCACCAGCGTCATTGGACAGGAGGATATCATTAAAACCCTAATAAGTGTTGATTCTGTGCTATGACGTGTTTTAAAACCAGACTAAAAAACCTCCAGGATCTTTTGTTCATCCAAATAGGATTTCAGCTGGGTATTGACCACTTTTTCCAATATTTTTGAAATAAAAGTCAACTTGGAAATGGGCCTATAATTAGCTAGAACTGTGGGATCAAGGCCAGGTTTTTTAAGCAGGGGATGCACTGCTGCATGTTTAAAACTTTTGGGAACAACACCAGATGACAAACTGCTGTTAATAATGGTTAAAACCATTATTCCCAGTATAGGGGCCCTATACTGGGAAAAACCTCTTTTAAAAATGAGGAGGCACAGTGTCATATGGTGATCCTGAAGGCTTTATCTGGCCCACCACATCTTCCAGGTTCGACAGAGTCACCGGCTCAAAAAATTTAAGAACAGCCAGGCTTGGGGCAGTGTCAGATGGGTCAAAGGCAGGAGCTGTTATAAGAGCTCTGGCAGGGACAACCTTATCTATGAAAAATTGCAAAAAGTGGTTACACGTTTCAGGAGAATCCTCCAAGCAGAGTGCCTGAAGGGCCCTTAGAACAGAGTCAATGGTCTTAAACAGTACATGTGGGTTATGCTGATTTGTGATTATAATTTTGGCCAGATATTCCCTTTTAGCTTCTTTAATGATGTTTTGATAAGAACGCCAGGTTTTGAAATGAAACCTGCAGTTTGTCTTTCTTCCATTTGCGCTCGGCTCTGCGGCACACCCACTTTGCTGCAAGAGCTCTGTCCACCCTGAACCAGGGCTCAGGTTTAACTCTCGGCTGTCTGGATTTTAAAGGAGCCACAGAGTCCAGAATGGTTTGGCAGGAGGAGTGAAATCTAGAGCTAAGCTCCTCCGTATCAATAGGTACTGAGTCCGGACTGTCTCTAAGTAGATTGAATGCAGTAGAGAACTGAGCAGCAGTGAAGGGGTTAAAGCTCCGACAGAGCCAAGCAGGAGCACAAGATTTAACAGATTTAGCTCCGGATAAAACCACGTCAAATAAAACAGATCAGAAAAGCCACTGTTACACACCTATAAGTTTAACACAGACAGACCATAGGAGAGAACCAGATCTAAAGTATGTCCATGTTCATGTGTGGGACCGGACACCCACTGTATTAGATTAAAAGAATCAATGATGTTTAAAAATTCCGTTACCAGTGGCTTATCAGGACAGCACACATGTATGTTAAAATCCCCGACAATAAGGACACGATCGTAGTTTGGCATATACCTACATAGCGCACTGTCTACATTTAAAATCCTTATTGTACACAGTCGCCGTTCCTCCACCTCGTCCAGACATCCGCGGCGAATTAAAATAAATACATCCAGTCGGTAAAAGTTCAGCCAAAGCGCTGTACTCACCCACACCAATCCAAGTCTCAGTCACACAGAGAAAATCCAGATTTTGAGCGCCGAAAAAGTCCCTTAGGATTAAAGTTTTGTTTACCATTGATCTGGCGTTTACCAGGGCAATCCTGGTCGGGATTTGGGCCTGTGGTTCTGCAAGTCTTGGGGCCCGGGGGCTTCAAATTTTTGTGAATTACCCCGCACTGGCGGAGCCGAGGAGAGCAGGTGCGGTGAGGGAAATAGTCCCTGTCAAATCCGGCGACAGGCACCAGAAAAGTGCCGATGGGCTCCACAAAACGTCCGATCACAGCAGGTGGAATACACAATCCCCTATTCGTCCGACGACTGGACAAAGAGCCCGACAGGCAGATCTTCAGCTTTACAAGCCAACCGCTACGTCTATCACGGCGGCGCTGGCACTTCCGACGAGACGCCGGAGCCGACGCCCGGCACAGGCAAGATGGGATACCCAAGAGTAAAGTAGATCGGGTTTTCTGTCCGTTGTAATCACACGCACCTAGATGGGTGACTATATTTTTAATGTCCATGAGAGATTTACGGTCGTACACCAGTACAGAATTACTTTGTGAAAATCCAACGCTTAATAACAGCAAAAACACAAACCAAATTGTAGGTAGCAGACGGCCCGCCACACACACCGGCGCCATCTTGCCACGCTATGCCATTATATTATCATTTTATTCATTCATCATATACTGTATATGTCATTTGTGGTCCCCCATCCTTTAATACATCAATATTAATTATTAACTTCAGTAAATCTCCTTGTGTAACTGTTATGGATCACTCACCGAGCTTTTCTACAGTTGGTGACAGCTGGGATGAGTCTCCTATAACCCTCCTCTGATGTGTTGTATTTATTCAGGTTCCACTCATTCCTCACATACTGTGAGTGGAGACGCAGGTAGGATACAGCTGAACACTGTACAGGAGAAAGCTGCTTCTTTGATGATTTCACTGGAAATATATAGAAAGAAAGGAAGGATTTAAGATACTGTAAAACAGAGACTGGAACAAATGTCTTTTAAAACTGCCTTAAATGAAGAGCGGGATTAGTGATTTGATTAGCAGATTAGATGATTAAAATCTGATATTAGTCATTCATGAATATTAATCAGCTGTTGGCAATAATCATTCATGAATATTCGTTAGGTATAGCATGTGAGGACTTTATACTTGATTGTCACTGTAATAAATTACAGCAATCTAGAACATAACATTTAGGTGTGATCCAGTTATTGTTATGCACATAATATCTGGGTCTAAAGTATTTTTACAAGATTAAGATGTAAGACAAATATTGATATATTAAACAAAATTCATTGTGCATTAAAACTATGAGCATTATTTCAGGTGATCACACCCGATCACATCTTTGACCATCCAACTCCATTAAAACAGTAAAACATTCATGAGAAATGCCACTGAGGTACCAGTAAGGTTTGTACTTGCTGACAGGTAATGATATAATGATATAATGACCTGAAAGGTAATGACCTGATATTTAGTGTGTTAGATATTGTGTGACTGCGTGAGTGATCACTGAGGCTCTCATTTCACATCTCTGAACATTTCATATATTAACAATCTAGAGCTGATTTTCTAGCCCTGAGAAAATACTGACTGACATTTGTGACCTGGGGACTGGGCTACATTAATTTTTCTAATTTACAAAAATACATTAGACACTAACTAATATGGAAATAATAGCATGGATGTGATGTCAGAAAGAATACACACGAGCGTTCTACTGGTCCGATGTCAGTCACCTAACATTCCTGATATACTGCTAATAGTTAGAACTATAGAATTAATAGAATTATAAAGCCTTCAGTCAATGATGGAAACTATGGAATGCTACACTCTTCAAAGGGGAGTTAAGGTAAACAATATATATAATTATTAGGGGTGGGACGCGATTAAAAAAATTAATCGAATTAATCGGAAGCTTTGTAATTAATTAATCGAAATTAATCGCATTTTAATCGCATTTCAGTATTTAACATGAGAAATATTAATTTACGTTTGAATGATGAATGAATCAATGAACATAATCATAAACTTCAACATCTTGTTTATTTTTCCACCAGTCTACTACACAGACCAATAGATGAATGCAGAAAACAGTTCAGAACACTGGAAATTCTGACCAAAAATGTTGTTTAATTTTGGGAGTTTTGCTCAGGATATTGGAAGAATTTAAGTAAATCAGAAGATGTTTTTAAATACCATTTTAGATGGTATATTTTTCTTTAATTTCCCAGGCCTCTGCCACAGACATCTCCATAGTGCCTAGAAGTGGTCTTCTGCATGCTCAAAGCAAATGACTGGATCTTCATCATCTATAGATTCATCATCTATAATATGAGCTGTCACACCAAGATCATTCTTGTTGCTAACAGAGGTCCAGTGATCCCCAGTCAGAGCCACATTTGTGGTGCTCTTCACAATAACCTGTTTTACTTCCCTTTCCTCATCATACAGCTGCTGGATTTTCTTCGACATTGTCTTTCTGGACGGTAGTTTGTAACTTGCATCAGTTGACGCAATGTGCAGCGCTTCGACGTCTTTATCTTCGACCACAGAGAGCGAACAACACAAATATGACGCGTCATGTATAAACACGTGCGGAGTCGCGCGCTATGGTCACTCGCGAAAGTTTAATCCAGTCTTAATGGTCCAATGAAGGTAATTTAAAAACCACGACATTTCCTCACTTAAAAAAACCCCGGGATGCCCTGGACAGGATGTGAAATATGGACATGTCCCAGGAAATACGGACGTACTATCGTACTAGAAATACATTTAGCAGCTAAGTTATCATTACTGACCTGTGCGTTAGCCCCAACATGTTTTGTGTTGAGGTGGTAACGAAGGGTGGAAGTGCTCCTGTGATAAGCGAACTCCTTCCTACATAAAGTGCAAATAACACTATTTGTGTTTGTACTTCCATCTGGAAGTTTCTTATATTTAAATTTCCCATCCACCAGCGTAGCCTCTTCAGTCATCTCCATCATCGTCCATATAATCTGTATGTCTGGAACTCGTGCACTGAGAAACATTCCACGGTGCAAAAGTGTCTTATGCGTTAAATGCGTTAATTTTTTTAGTGCGTTAATTTTCCTGTAATTAATTAATCGAAATTAACGCGGTAAAGTCCCACCACAAATAATTATTAATGTAAAATAATTAAAAAATGTTTTCTCAGGTTTTAGAATGAGACAATTTAGCTTTTTAAATGGCAGTTGCAGAGATTTGGACATTCTGAGTCTCGTTGTAACGCAGCATGCGCTGCGGAGCATTGAGACAGACACAAATGCTGAGAAGAGCGAGATTTATTACAGGGCATTCTATAATCGAGGTCGTAGTCACAGGCAGGGATCAAAATGGGTGAGCCATCCAGGTTAGACAGGTACAGGGGCATGATCACAGACAGTCACAAAACAGGGCAGGGTAACACTGAACAGGGAGCAGACAACAAATATGATTACCACAAGGCAGCGATGACAGAGCACACATCCACAAACACCAAACCACGATCGAATATTAATCCACAAATGAACGAATAACCTACAAGGGGCTAGGGAAACACAGGGACTATAAGTACACAGAACTAACAAGACACAGCTGATCACACTGACAACATGGGCATGGCAGACAGACGGAAACCAGGGCAACAGACAAGCAGGGCGGGACTAATGGGCAGGGAACAACACAGACACTAGGAACAGGGACACCGGAGTGACAGCCAAGAGAGGGGGGCGTAGCCCTACGTGACACTCCTGCAATTCTTTGAATTCTTCACCATCATTCTACACACCCACAGTGAACCAAATATGGACAATATATGAAATATTATGACAGTTATTCCTGAAAAATATTCATTATAAATGTACCTTTCCAGATGTAAGCTGCAAATGCAATAATCATAACACCACAAACTGAAATGCAGATGACAGCAATCTTCCATGTGTGAAAACCTTTTCCTGAAAAGAAACCACATAACTTTAGCATATAAACGTCAGCAAACATATAATTAAATGTTGTTTAACATACATGAACTATAAAATACATTTCACAAAACCTTATTAATTTATAGCTTCACTGCTATTCATCACTATACAGTCCGATCATCTCTGAAAATAAATCATGTAAATTGTCCCTGCACAGCTAAAGATACTGCAGACATTGTCAGTGAGGCTACTATGAAGACAGTAAATCTGAAAATGTGTAAATGTCAGACACTTAGAAACAGAGAGGTAACATTACAAAATATACAATAAGAATTTTGTTTATCTGTAGGAGCAAACAGGTACTGAAAAAGAGTGAGTGAGTGAATGTGTGTGGGTGTGTGTGTGTGTGTGTGTGTGTGTGTGTGTGTGTACGCCCTGGCACAATGAAAAGGAAACTACACATTAGTCAGGGGTGGAAAGTAACTAATTACATTTACTCACGTTACTGTAATTAAGTACTTTTTATGAGTAATTTGTAATTTTCTGAGTAGTTTTTGAAATATGTAATTTTTACTTTTACTTGAGTACATTTTGACCCAAGTAGTTTTACTTCACTACATTTGAACGCCCTCACATTACTGAGTAAAAAAATATTGATGGTGAAAAATTAAATGCGGGCAGAAATGTAAACTTCTGAGTCCCAGAACTGAATGCCAATTGCATGGCCTTGCCTTGCGCGCGCCCTTTCCATTGTCTCATAATCAGGTCGTAATCTGGTGCACTTTTTGCCAAAAGGATGAGATTGTTCTATGGTGTGATTTTTGTTTCAATAGTTCCACAAAAGCAAAAGTAAATCCAAGAGCAGAAAGTATATGTTATGAATGCAAAACAGAAAAAAATATATCAAAAGTATATTTTTAAATATATAATTGGTTATTTGAAACTTATTTTCTTTTGCATTTTGACAAGTTTTTGGTTCCATTGTTTTTGTTTTTTTGGATTTTCCCAGTAAGGTCTTTTGCTTCTGGAATCTCTCTTTGCTTCTGCTTCGTTTTTTGCTTCTGACTTTTGGAACACATTTCACGTGTGGGAGGGGCTTAGATGAAGGCGTTCCTCTGCAATCTCCATTGGTCACTGATTCCGGACTGACACAGAGCTCCGAGACCGCCTCTGGAACCAAGCCACGCCCACCCCACCAGCTTCCCAGCGTTTTAAAACATGGCGGAACGTGGGGGTTCTGTTTCACAGTAGCATGTAAACTGAGTTTTACCATTAAAGTTTATACAAAGGTTTTAGTTAATTGCTAAATGGTCTGTAGATATTGCAAATGTATGGAATGGAATGGAAGAAAACAGGAAATGGAAGAAAACAGGAAAGAGAGAGTGACTGTGAGAATGGTGTAGGGAGTGGAGGTGGAGGAGATAGAGGATTAATGATGTGGTAGATTTTACAAATTTTTTCATGAAAAAATGTCATTAGGTAATTACAGGTGGCTGTTGAATAAAAGTGTGGGGGTAGAGGGGCTGTAGGTTGGAGAAATCCGTTGACTAGGTGAAACAATGTTTTAGTGTTCCCTTTGTTAGTATCAATTAAAACTGAGTAGTATGTAGATTTTGCACATTTTTTTAAACAAGATTTTAAACAATTTGTACTAATACATTTTAGCACTAGTGATCTTGAAGTTTACATGTAACATAATGATCATTCAGGATTGGGTAGAAGATAATGTAAAGATAATGTAAAAAATAATAATGTAAAAAAAGATAATGTAAAAAAACCCCCAAAAAGCAGTTGATGTGAAATCAATCATGCTCTGCTTTTTTGATTCAACAGGATCTTGTCTGACAAAGTACACAATGTTGAGCATATACATGGAAGTATTCAGGAGCTCCACAGTATTGTCCACTAGGTGTCTAACACATCTCCATAGTACTAAACACTAGGGGTGTAACGATACACTCTGCTCACGATTCGATTCGATTCACGATACTGAGGTCACGATTTGATTTTCTCACGATATTTTCTAAAAATGCAAATTAAGAAAATTATTTTTATTAAGTGTAAACAATGTAAAACAATGCACATTTCCATTAAAAAGGCCTCAGTCCCCTTGCAATTAAAGGTAATTACCAAGAACAGAGGTTTAATATTGTAAACAAAACACTTTTCTTTGGCTTCAGCATCTTAAATAGCCAAGTGAAAACAAATTATATTTTTTCTGAAACATAAGTGTACTTTCTTTTACACAAAAAACCTTCTTCTCTGCAATTAAAAGAATGAAGAATTATCTTTAAATTATGCTAATGCAACAAAATGATGCCACACCTCGGATTTAAAACACGACGGAGCATCCTCAATCTCAAATTCACCTGCCCCTGTTTCCATTGCAAACCGGAAGAAGCTGTAAACGGAGCGTGACGCATGACGTACTTGCAGGGATATAATCAATTGGCGCCCTCTGGTGTTAAAACAATGCAATTCATTTAAATGGAAAAAAAATAACAGAACGCACTCGCAATCGTCAGTCTCTACGATGCACATCGCTACATTTTTGAATCCCCATGCATCGTGCCACGATGTATCGTTACACCCCTACAAAACACTCATCCAAATGTGCAAAAAGACGTTGGTCACTATACATCAACAGCATGCCAGATTGTTTTTGCTAAAACAAAACAACAATGTTGAACATCTTATAGAAAGATCAAAGCATCTAATTATATGATTGGCTAGCAGCACTTTACTGGTTGTAATAGTGTTGTATTTTTGTTGACTTCCTGGTGCACTCTTCCTCTGAGTGGGGAATGACAATGACTCCATTACAAACAAGAGTTTATATATCTTCATAGAAGCTTTTGTAGCAGAATTCTCAGTTGAGGTACAGCAAGATGCAGATGATTGACATCAAAAATACGTAGTTTAGTGAACAAATAGTGACTACTGAACGTAGCACTCCATATGTACGTTGGCAAACACAAAGCAGACTCACAAAGACGAGCACAGGACAGGACCAACTCACAATATAAAGTATACTAACTACACAGCAAGCACTGCATGTAACACATTAGGTTGACGAGATGGGTGAATACATACACCAACAACCACACCCACAGGAAGTACATATATATGGACAGACATGTGCGCAGACTACACAGACACATGCCCGAAGAGAGGGGTCCAGGTTTGTACTGTGACAGACAACACATTTCTGGATCTGATACATAAATACAAAAAAATCATTTGGATATCATAGTTAAAGAGGCATTATTTCTCAAATATGAATCCTATCTGGGGAGGTTGTCATGGTACCTCTTGTTCTGAGAATGTATGCATGTTTCCCTGAAAGACCTTTTTGTATGTCGTGTGAATCTGAGTAAGACATATGTCAGGTCCTGCACTCCCCGATCTCGCCACCAGAGGTCTGACTCCCTGGAGTTTTAGTGTGGCCCAGCTGTCTGTCATTACACTGATTGAGAAGCATATTTAACACTGGAGCTCCTGAGATTTCAAGGTTCTGAGGACATCACCCCTCCTTCTCCTGCCCAATTAGCAGGACCATACATATGTTAATTTCAGAGCAAGACAGGAGCAGAAAGACAGGCAGGAGCTCTGTGGCAGGAGCTCTGTGGTGCACCAGGTCTAGTCTGTGTGCAGTCTGTGTGCACCAGGTCTAGTTTGTAGTCTAAAATAAATAAATAAAGTTTAGCCCTGTTTCGGCGTTATGTGTGAAGCGCTACATATTGACATAAGTATTATTTAGAGCGGTGAACCATTATCATTAGCGTGGTATTGGCGTTATGTATGAAGCAAGCGTCTCAGATTTTCTTGTGTATGCACTTCAATAGCACCACACATTTACATGGCTGAACCAACCTGTCATGTCTGGCTCCGCCCCTTTCTTGTACCTCGTTGTTTTTACGTTGTCACGCCCCCTCCCTGTCCAGCTGTACCGTGTTAGACAATCACAGTGTTCAATGAGTATGTGTGGGTATATATACAACCTATGTCACTACTTACCTTCGGGCATCATTATCGGTATTTCAGCTCCTGGTCATTCTTTGGTTGTTGTGTTTCTTCTACCTTCGAGTTTACTTACGGTTTATGGTGTTTTAGGTTTTCGGTATGTTGGGTCTCAGTATTGTGTAACGTGGTTTACGTCATGGGTTTGTTTGAGTGCGTGTTGCTTGTTAATGTAGTTCTGCAACGTGGTCGATGTTTAGGGTTTGTTTGAGTGCGTGTATCTAGTTCATGTAGTTTGTCTCCATAGTTTATGTTACAGGTTTGTTGGAGTGCGTGTTGCTTGTTCATGTAGTTCGATAACGTGGTTTATGTTACAGGTTTGTCTAGAGTGCGTGTATCTAGTTCATGTAGTTTGTCTCCATAGTTTATGTTACAGGTTTGTTGGAGTGCGTGTTGCTTGTTCATGTAGTTCGATAACGTGGTTTGTGTTACAGGTTTGTCTAGAGTGCGTGTATCTTGTTCATGTACGATCCCTTGTGCTGTTAGTAAGTTCTCTTCGTTCTGTTTGTATTTAGTTTTCGTGTTCGTGTATGGTTGTTTCTTGCTTCACGTATTCCTGTTCATGTCAGTGTATGCAACGTTAGTTGTACTCTTGTGTTTAGTCCGGTCTAGCACCTTTGTCGTTTCTGCTGTCTGAATTCAAGTGTGTGTTCTGTTTATCATGCCTCGTCGCTCACGTGCAACTCGCGTGTCCTCAGGCCATGTCAAACATGTAATAAACCCCACTAAGATCGTACGCTCTGCTTCGCATGTGTGTCCGCCCCTCTATGATACTACAGCCCCACCGTTACAGAATGATGCCCCTAGTAAGGACACAGCGAGCGAGTATCACGAGACTGTACTTCCTGAACCATACGTACAAGACGATTCACAGTTTAACATGTTTCCTGTGGATCTCCACTACAGGCTACAGAACGGCATACCGTTCGATTTGCCGTCGTCGATTAGCCCACCCCATGTGTATAATGGGGAGGGACCCCTCGAGGGGTTTATTCTGCAAAGCAGTTTGTTTTTTGCTTCTCTACTGTGCCCAGAGCCACCAGGTTTTGTAAAGGTTAGATTTCTGTTACAATTCCTTGAAGGAACAGCTCTACAATGGGCACATATATTAATGACAAAGAGAGCAGAGGAAATGAGAACCTTGGAGGGATTCTTTGGACTGCTCCGGGCTCGGTTTGGTACATACAACGCTAAGCAATGGAAACGCGATTGGTCCAACCCTGAGGAGGTAGCGGCCTTTAGGGCTGGATGGTTCTCCAGCGCTCCGTTGGCCGCCCTGCCTACGCCTGACGCCCTGCCTACGCCTGACGCCCTGCCTACGCCTGACGCCCTGCCTACGCCAGCGTCCGCGCCAGAGGTTCACGAGTGTCCTGCGTCCGCGCCAGAGGTTCACGAGTGTCCTGCGTCCGCGCCAGAGGTCCACGAGTGTCCTGCGTCCGCGCCAGAGGTCCACGAGTGTCCTGTGTCCGCGCCAGAGGTCCCGGAGTGGCCTGCCTGCGTGTGAGGCCACGGAAAGGTTGGCGAGTGTGCCACAGACCCAGGAGGGGTCTGCACCTGTTCCCTTGCCTTGTAGGTCTGAGCCATTGCCGCCTGTTCCTGCTACCCGGAGGGGTTCGACGCCGATGCTGCCGGTTCCTGCTTCGCCAGTTCTCACGCCCCGGACGGGGTTGACGCCAGCGCCGCCAGTTCCCGCTGCCCGTCAGCGGACCCCGCCTGTTCCCGCTGCCCGCCGGCGGACTCCGCCTGTTCCCGCTGCCCGCCGGCAGACCCCGCCTGTTCCCGCTGCCCGCCGGCGGACCCCGCCTGTTCCTGTCCCGGCGACCCAGGAAAGGTCGTCCCCGCCGGCTGCTGTACCGACGACCCAGGAGAGGTCGTCCTCGCCGGCTGCTGTACCGACGACCCAGGAGAGGTCGTCCTCGCCGGCTGCTGTACCGACGACCCAGGAGAGGTCGTCCTCGCCGGCTGCTGTACCGACGACCCAGGAGAGGTCGTCCTCGCCGGCTGCTGTCCCGGCGACCCAGGAGAGGTCGTCCTCGCCGGCTGCTGTCCCGGCGACCCAGGAGAGGTCGACCTCGCCGGCTGCTGCCCCGGCGACCCAGGAGAGGTCGTCCTCGCCGGCTGCTGTCCCGGCGACCCAGGAGAGGTCGTCCTCGCCGGCTGCTGTCCCGGCGACCCAGGAGAGGTCGTCCTCGCCGGCGCCTGTTCCCGCGACCCAGGAGAGGTCATCTACGCCGGCGCCTGTTCCCGCGACCCAGGAGAGGTCGTCCACGCCGGCGCCTGTTCCCGCGACCCAGGAGGGGTCGTCCACGCCGGCGCCTGTTCCCGCGACCCAGGAGAGGTCGTCCACGCCGGCGCCTGTTCCCGCGACCCAGGAGAGGTCGTCCACGCCGGCGCCTGTTCCCGCGACCCAGGAGAGGTCGTCCACGCCGGCGCCTGTTCCCGCAACCCGGACGGGGTCACCGCCACCGCTGTTGCCGCAGCCTGTTCGCGCGGCTCAGAGGGGGTCAGCATTGGACTCGGAGGCCCGGAAAGGGTCCGTACCTGCTACTGCGGTCCATGTTGGCTTGGGACTGGTCGAGAGGACCACACGGCCTGTGCTCAAGGGTTACCTGCCCGCTGCAGAAACACTGTTTAGGCCTGCAGAGGCCCACCAGACTACCCGAGAGACTCTGAGTGAGTCTGAGCTCCCTATAGGTTTCGACCCAAGGACTATGCCTCTTTTCTCATCGCCTGTTCCAGGATTTGTATTGGTCCCAGTTAGTGCTGTTATACCAGTGTCTGTGTGTGTTCCTATGCCTGTCCCAGTGGCTGGTGTCATCGTCTCTGTTCCGGTGGTTATGTGTCTTGCTCGTTATGTAACCCATCTTGTTCCTGTGCCCATTCATGTCGTGTGTCGTATACTTACCTCAGTGTTTTCTGCCTCTCGTGTTGCCAGTCCTGTTCTCCGGTCTGGTTCTGGTCCTGAGTCGCGCACTGGTCCGGTCCCGGCTTCTTCTTGCCCGTCTGTGTTTTCGGTTTCGGTCCCTGGTTCGTCAGCTACTATCCTCCCACATCTGTCATTCGTGTCTGGTCCTACCCCCAAATCTTCTGTGTCTGCATTCTCTTGTTTGGCTGATCCTGTGTCCTAGGGTATGGTTCCCCTCATTGATTGTCCTTGTTCTGCCTGGTTGTGTGGTTGTTTGTGTTGCTTCGTTCCTGTTTTGGTTTTTGGTCATTGGTGGGTGGTTTTCTTTTGGCGGGGGTTTTCGGTTTCTTGTGTGCGCACCCTGGTGGAGTGCGCCTTTGTGGGGGGGTTCTGTCATGTCTGGCTCCGCCCCTTTCTTGTACCTCGTTGTTTTTACGTTGTCACGCCCCCTCCCTGTCCAGCTGTACCGTGTTAGACAATCACAGTGTTCAATGAGTATGTGTGGGTATATATACAACCTATGTCACTACTTACCTTCGGGCATCATTATCGGTATTTCAGCTCCTGGTCATTCTTTGGTTGTTGTGTTTCTTCTACCTTCGAGTTTACTTACGGTTTATGGTGTTTTAGGTTTTCGGTATGTTGGGTCTCAGTATTGTGTAACGTGGTTTACGTCATGGGTTTGTTTGAGTGCGTGTTGCTTGTTAATGTAGTTCTGCAACGTGGTCGATGTTTAGGGTTTGTTTGAGTGCGTGTATCTAGTTCATGTAGTTTGTCTCCATAGTTTATGTTACAGGTTTGTTGGAGTGCGTGTTGCTTGTTCATGTAGTTCGATAACGTGGTTTATGTTACAGGTTTGTCTAGAGTGCGTGTATCTAGTTCATGTAGTTTGTCTCCATAGTTTATGTTACAGGTTTGTTGGAGTGCGTGTTGCTTGTTCATGTAGTTCGATAACGTGGTTTGTGTTACAGGTTTGTCTAGAGTGCGTGTATCTTGTTCATGTACGATCCCTTGTGCTGTTAGTAAGTTCTCTTCGTTCTGTTTGTATTTAGTTTTCGTGTTCGTGTATGGTTGTTTCTTGCTTCACGTATTCCTGTTCATGTCAGTGTATGCAACGTTAGTTGTACTCTTGTGTTTAGTCCGGTCTAGCACCTTTGTCGTTTCTGCTGTCTGAATTCAAGTGTGTGTTCTGTTTATCATGCCTCGTCGCTCACGTGCAACTCGCGTGTCCTCAGGCCATGTCAAACATGTAATAAACCCCACTAAGATCGTACGCTCTGCTTCGCATGTGTGTCCGCCCCTCTATGATACTACAGCCCCACCGTTACACAACCATTATCACGGGTCCATATTGTTCCCGTGAAACACATTATCATTAGCGTGGTATTGGCGTTATGTATGAAGCAAACGTCCCAGATTTTCTTGTGTATGCACTTCAATAGCGCCACACATTTACATGGCTGAACCAACCATTATCACGGGTTCATATTGTTCCCGTGAAACACATTATCATTAGCGTGGTATTGGCGTTATGTATGAAGCAAGCGTCCCAGATTTTCTTGTGTATGCACTTCAATAGCAGCAACAAAGTAATAAAGGTATAGTAAAGTAATATTTATTTTTACATTTACTTATTTTTACTCATACAGCATAGTAACATAATATTTTTTTGCAGTGTTTATGCTTGTGTTTGACTGATATTTCGTTTGTGTAAATAAGATATTTCGTTCGTGTAAATAACTTAGCGTCATTTATTTATTTTTACTCATACAGCATAGTAATATAATATTTTTTGCAGTGTTTATGCTTGTGTTTGACTGATATTTCGTTCGTGTAAATAAGATATTTCATTTGTGTAAATAACTTAGCGTCATTTATTTATTTTTACTCATACAGCATAGTAATATCATATTTTTTGTGTTTTCTTGTGTTTGACTGATATTTCGTTCGTGTAAATAAGATATTTCGTTTGTGTAAATAACTTAGCGTCATTTATTTATTTTTACTCATACAGCATAGTAATATAATATTTTTTGCAGTGTTTATGCTTGTGTTTGACTGATATTCACGGATTGCCGTGAACCATTATCACGGGTCCAATCACCTTTTATTGTTCCCGTGTATGCAGGGGATTAGCCCGGTTTCGGTTTCGGCGTTATGTGTGAAGCGCCACCTATTATAATAAAGTATAATTAGTATGCGCTGTTGTGGGTGTGTTCTTCAGAGTCATGATAAAAGCTGAAACCCAAAGGCAGGCGACTTACATTTTCACTACTATCCTGTGTGGAGACGACGCAAAACACCATGGCAAGACAGAGGACGTTCACCGGTCAAGAAGTTGCGGCTTTGCTGACCAACGAGGACTGCTGTGAGTCCGATGCGGGAGAAGGACCCTCCTGTTTTTTGACCAGCGATTCATCCGATGAAGAAAGAAGCAGTACATCAGATGAGGTACAACAGAGCCCTCCAAGGAAGAGACGGACACAGGCTGACACCACACCTGCACCAACCGTACGGGCAAAAGATGGAACTGTTTGGGAGAAGGTTGGCATCGCACGCTCTCGTGTCAGCAGCTGTTCGCCTAATTCAACATTTGTTGAGCCGTCCGGGCCTACAGAGCATGCAAAGGTATAGTAACTTCATATTTCTTTCCAGTGTTTCTGCTTGTGTTTGAATGATATTTAGTACGTGTAATTTACCTAGCGTCATTTGTTTACTTTTACTAATACAGCGTAGGATCACAAGCAGACTGCAGAGTTTTCTGTGTTTGCTCGACATGGAGATGCTGCGAATCATCACAGACTGCACTGTCCATGAAGCCCGCAGAACAGACAGCAGCTGGAGTTTGTCGGTCAGCGAGTTTATGGCATTCGTAGCAATCCTATTTCTACGAGCAGTCCTCTGTCCAGTTGGAGCGATGTCGGACTGTTGGTCGGCAATGTTCGCTGTGCCTTCGATCCAGGAGACAATGGCACGGGACCGCTACCAAGAAATCATGCGGTACTTGCGCTTTGATAATAAGGACACCCGTGCGGAGCGTGCAAAGAGTGACAGATTTGCTGCGATTTCGGACATCTGACTGCATTTTGTGCTATACCCCAGGCAAGGAACTGACAGTTGACGAGCAGCTGTTTCCGACCAAGGTTCGCTGTCCATTCACCCAGTACATTGCCTCAAAGCCGGACAAGTTTGGAATAAAGTTTTGGGTTGCTTCTGAGTTGAACACAAAGTACATGTGCAACGCCATTCCATACCTTGGAAAGGACCCCGATCGTCCCAAGGGGGAAAGAGTGTCCGAGAATGTGGTGATGAAGCTTATGAAGCCATACCTGGGCAAGGGCAGAACTGTAGCCACAGACAATTTTTTCACATCTCTTTCCCTGGCTAAGAAGCTGCTGGAATGCAACACAACTCTGCTTGGGACAATGAACAAGATTCGCCGAGAAGTTCCTTTGGAAGCCAAAAACGCCAAGGGACGTGAGAAGTTGTCAACGGAGGTGTACAGATCCGATGATGCGCTTCTGACGGTGTATGCCTCCAAGCCCAACAAAACAGTTTGCATTCTGAGCACTATGCACACGCACGTGGAGATTGCAGACGACCGCAAAAAGAAGCCAAACACTGTGACGGACTACAACCGGACGAAGGTATGCATGTGTTGGCATTGATAAATCAATTTATCATACATGAATGAATTTATTCAAAATATAACATGTACTTCTTTGTATTTGTTCTTTGCAGTGCGCCGTTGACATCATGGACCAGAAGGCGCGTGCATACACAGTGCGCGCAGGAACACGCCGGTGGCCCGTTGCAGTGTTTTATAACATACTTGACCTGGCAGCGATGAACGCGCATGTTTTGTACACGGCATGTACGGGGTCCACAGAGAGTAGGAGAGTTTTCATGTGTACTCTTGCTGAGGAACTCCGTCTTCGTTTCCTACAGGAAAAGGAGTTGAAGAGAACGCCACGTCCTTCGCCTGCTCCTGGAAAGAAGACTACGTGTCAGGTGCAGACAAACTGCAACCGGAACCACAGCATAACCCCGTGCGCTGCATGTGGCAAGTACACCTGTCGCAAGTGTAGGGCAGTGTGTCCCTGGCTGTGTGGCAACTGTGTACCTAAAACTACATGAAGGTACGTCGATAAGTATATTTATATATATATGAATGAATTAATGTTTCAATTTATATAGCGCCTTATCTAAATACCCAAGGCGCTTTACAATTGTTAACACAGCTACGTTACAGACAACCAATCACACACACATATATATACACACACACTATTATTTGAACATAACCAAAAATCTCTTCTCTTTCTGTTCCACAGTCGCACATCATGAAACCCGGTGTCACGGTCTGCCCCGCATCTCCTGCCATTTCATGTCTGTTTCCGTGTTAGTCCTCTGTTTATTTCTCGTCGTGGTTGCTGGTTATTTTTCTCATGGTTGCTGGAATTGGATTCCCGTTCTGTTATGACCCATGCCTGTGATATTTTCACAGAATCAATTTATACATGAATGAATTCGTTCTAAATATAACATGTACTTCTGTGCGTGCATACACAGTGCGTGCAGGAACACGCCGGTGGCCCGTTGACCTTGGCAGCGATGAACGATGAACCTGCCGCAAATGTAAGAAAGAGGGTCCCTGGCTGGTACACATGAATAAATTCGTTCAAAATATAACATGTACTTTGTTCTTTGCAGTGCGCCGTTGACAGACATCATGAAGGTGCGTGCATACACAGTGCGCGCAGGAACACGCCGGTGGCCCGTTGCATGCGGCGAGTACACCCTGGCTGTGTAGCAACTGTTGGCTACAACTACATGAAGGTACGTTGATAAGTAGGCCTACATACGTAACACCACATATGTTACGTATTTTTGTCTTCTGAAAGATTTTATTCAAAATGTAAGGTGTACCTTGAATTGTTCTCCACAGCATCAACGCGTGTGTTGCATGCGGCAAGTGCATCTGGCGAGTACACCCTCAACTTCAAGACACCCTCAACTTTCTTGACATTCCACTTCAAGAAACCCGGAATAGACATCCATGTTTGATCAAAATAAAGTTGTTTTACAGCACATGAATTTGTTCTTCCTGTCTTTTCCTCTCCTTTTCCAGTCTGCTGTTTAGATCACAACATTTATCAGCCATATATATATAATTGCGCCATATAATTTCTTAGCTTTTCAAACGCGAATTCAAACGCGGAAACAGAAAGTGTAACAAATATTATATAGTGTAGTAAATATACAAAGAGCTTCAAACAATATACAAAGAGGTTCAAACAATTTTATTTATTTTTATTGTTTGACGGGACTCATTTGAGAAACTGTCGTCTCTACGTGCGCTTGAATTGTATCTTTTGAAACACGAGTCTACAAAATTTCCGCTGTTTGTTGTAGGATCGGTAACATATACAGTCTGCTTGTTTGTAACCAAGTTTTTCGTGAAGTATCACGTTTGGTGCTTTGTATGAGCTTGGAGGTGAGCCGCTTGTGCTTTGGCAGGCGTATGAGCTGGGGGTGAGACGCTTCCACCGCATTACCAAGACAATGGGCGTTAATCTCTTCACAGCAGGGGAGTGGGCTACATGGACCTTACTAAGCCTTGCGAAAATTTTCGCGGCCGTCGGGTTCCTAGTGTTGTGTTAACACTGCCAGCCCTCTTGCTCGTTGCGAAGTATTGCCATTCTTTCGTAGTTTGCATACCGAGCGTTTACCTCTATAGTCTCTCTGTGTATGATTTTCTGCCTGGTTCTCTTGACGTTGCCTTGCCCTCGTTATCACTTCTGTTATCTGGATTATTCGACCCCTGCTTGTACGACTACGTTTTCTGGATTGTCACCTATTAAACCTTTTGACCTGCATATGGATCCCAACCTGCCTCATGATTTTGATACGTTACAGAATACTTCGCCTCCCATGGATCCAGCAGGTCTGTCTTCACTACTGGCGGCCGTTCAGTCCTAGGGTAGGTTGTTGGGTAGTCACGACCAACTCCTCCATCAACTGAACGCAACCATAGGGACATTGGCTCAGTACATTCAAGGACTAACCACACCTGCTGCTCCCGCACCTGTAAGCCCCACACCATTACCTGTGTCAGGACCACAGCCTAGTGCCTCCCCCTCAGTACGTATGGCAGTTCCGGAAAAATATGATGGCTCCCCAGGTTTATGTCAAGGATTTCTCCTCCAGTGCTCTCTATACTTCAGGGTGTTAGCTGCGGCTTTTCGCACGGACGCATCACGAATTGCCTTCGTTATCTCGCGTTATACCTTGCAGTGGGCATCCGCGGTATGGAGTGGTACGGACCCCGCGGCGCAGACCTACGCGGCTTTTGAAAAGTATTTTAAGGAAGTATTCGATCACTCAAGTACAGGAGAGGACCCCGGGGAGCAGTTACTCAAACTACGACAAGGAAACTCCTCAGCTACGGATCATTCCCTTAAATTCCGTACTCTCTCGGCTGCCACGGTTTGGGACCCGCTGGTGTTTTGCACGCACAAACACAATTATAAAATGACATAATCGCAGTGGCTCCGCCCGTGCGCAAGGGCCTCACGCGCTGTCGATTCGCGAGGTCGTGCACCTCTCGAAATTTGTAACATTGTAACATTGGGAGCAAAACTCCCAGACAACTGCCAACGGGACTATTGACACCCCTGCCCATTCCCAAATGCCCTTGGTCACACCTGTCTGTGGATTTCGTCACTGACCTGCCACGCTCACAGGGAACACGTGCATCTTGGTAGTCATGGACCGTTTCTCTAAGGGCTGTAGGCTCGTACCCCTGCCTAAACTCCCCAATGCTATGGAGACAGCAGAGGCCATTTTCAACCATGTGTTTCGACTCCTTGGGATTCCTGAAGACAGTGTCTGATGGGTCCGCAATTCATTTCTCGCGTGTGGCAGTCCTTTTGCAAATTACTTAACATATCTGTCAGTTTAACGTCATGTTACCACCCCCAGAGCAACGGACAGGTGGAACGGCTGAATCAGGAGTTGGGCAGGTTCCTCCATTCGTATTGCAGTGACCGGCAGGAGGACTGGAGTCGGTTTCCTGGGCAGAGTATGCACAGAATTCACTTTCCCACTCCTCCACTGGCATCACACCATTCGAGTGCATCCTGGGATTCCAACCCCCTATGTTTCCTTGGTCGGGTGAGCCTTCTGATGTCCCTGCAGTTGATGACTGGTTCGACCGCAGCGCATGGGTTTGGGAGGAGGCTCATGTTCATCTCGGGCGTGCCATCAGGAGTCAAAAGTTGCAGGCGGACAGACGGCCCAGCGACAGCCCTACCTACTCCCCTGGTCAGATGGTGTGGTTGTCTACTAAGGATCTCCGCCTTAAGATGCGTTGCAAGAAGCTCAACCCCCGGTACGTGGGTCCTTTCAAGGTCTTCCGCCAGGTCAGTCCGGTGTCTTACAGGTTGCGGCTTCCTCCACACTATCGCATATGCCCCATGTTCCATGTGTCCCTGTTAAAGCCTGCTCATGCCCCTGTTAAAGCCTGCTCTTGCTCATTCCATGTGTCCCTGTTAAAGTCTGTCTCATGCCCCTTTGCCTGCACCCCCAGCTCCCCTGGAGATTGACGGTGGCCCGGCCTACCTGGTCAACACGCTGCTGGACTCTTGACGCTGGGGCGGTGTGCTGCAGTATTTGGTGGATTGGGAGGGGTACGGCCCAGAGGAGAGGTGCTGGGAGAAAGCTGAGAACATCCTGGCCCCGTCCCTCATCCGTGACTTTCACGCCTCCCATCCAGATTGGCCTGCACCTCGGCCTAGGGGCCGGCCCCGTAGTTGCCACCCTGGGGCACCTGGAGTCGCCTGTTCGGTGGAGGATGGTGTCAGGTCCTGCACTCCCCGATCTCGCCACCAGAGGTCTGACTCCCCAGAGTTTTAGTGTGGCCCAGCTGTCTGTGATTACACTTAATTGAGAAGCATATTTAACACTGCCAGCCCTCTTGCTCGTTGCGAAGTATTGCCATTCTTTCGTAGTTTGCATACCGAGCGTTTACCTCTATAGTCTCTCTGTGTATGATTTTCTGCCTGGTTCTCTCGACGTTGCCTTTGCCTTGCCCTCGTTATCACTTCTGTTATCTGGATTATTTGACCCCTGCTTGTACGACTACGTTTTCTGGATTGTCCCCTATTAAACCTTTTGACCTGCATATGGATCCCAACCTGCCTCATGATTCTGATACGTTACAACATACAAAATATCCATTAACCTTCTTTTACACTCAGTAATGACGATATCTTGCTGATGAGGACTTTCAGGATTGTTACTATAACTAATGGATTCAATTTTCAAAATCAAAATAATAAACATGTTCCTTAAATCCATATCAGCATAAGAGACAGATAAAATAAAGTTGTTTTATCAACATGATCGAAAGTGTTCAGTGCATGTGCGTATATATATATATATCTCGATAGAAATATACATCTATATACACCTATGAACCTGCGCGAATGGTGGAGGCGTTTATACTAACCGCGTCACATTCTTTGTAGTTTTGTCCGAAACGATATGTGGCAATATAAAGAAACACCCCTCATAAAAGGGGGAATGAACATTTACCTGATGAATTTTAATGTTGCTTTGTGTTTCAGGTTTGAAAAGTGTTGGAATTTAGGCTAAAGTACATTAAAATGTTGAAATTTTAATTACTTAGTTTCACAACAAATATCTGTCTGACTGAACAGTTCTCTTGTATTATGTTAACAAATACAAGCCTCTTGTAATTCCAGGACGAAACATGAGAGAACATGAAGACGTTAAGATTGGGCGTTTTGAAAATAAACCACCATTAAATAATGTGATAAAAAGCGAATTATTTCGAATAATTTCAAGTATATGTATAAATATTTAACTTATTCAAGTTTATCGTGCTAGGAAATATTAAACTGGACCTTGAAAGTGACGTACAAGTGCTTGAATTCCACCTTGTAAAGCCTGGTTTATACTTGACACATCGCGAGCGGCGCGAGGGACCGCACGGCGAAAATGACGTAATCGCGGTGGCTCCGCCCGTGTCGAATCGCGAGGTCGTGCACCTCTCGAATTTTGTAACATTGCGCACGCCGCACCTCAGCGCAATGATCAAAGTCACGTTTGCAGGGTTCATACACCTTTATAAGGTGGAATTAAAGCACTTGTATGGAAAGTACAAGTATAAACTCGGAACGCGGAAAGTATAAACGCCTACACCGTTCGCGCAGTGTCGCGTGAGGTGGGCGGAGTCACGCGCTATGGTCACTCGCGAAAGTATAAACCAGGCTTCAAGGTGTATGAACCCTGCAAACATGACTTTGTTCATTGCACTGCGCGCGCGAAGTTACAAAATTCGAGAGGTGCACGACCTCGCAAATCGCCAGCGTGCGAGGCCCTCGTGCACAGGCGGAGCCACAGCAATTACGTCATTTTCGCCCTGCGGACCCTCACGCCACTCACGACGCGTCAAGTATAAACCAGGCAAGGTTCCAGTCAGCGACACAACCTTCCAAGCTTGTTTTACTTTCAAGCTCTGCGCCCCCCTGCAATAGCTCTGCACCCCCCACTTTGGGAACCACTGCTGTACATAGTGAATTTAAAATACAGTCTTTGTAGTGGTAATCACTTATAGAGATATGAGATCTATCGGTCATTCATTTGTTGCACATAATTAAAATCTAGAATAAAGCTGGCTCTTACCTTTCACTTCAACATGAACAGTGATGTCATCATACCAATCAAAGGACCGAATGAAACAGTTATAAGCTCCCTCATCAGAAGTTTGGACGGCTGAGATTTTCAGTGAGGTGTTGCCTTTCTGTAGCTCTTCTTTAAACAGTCCTGTCCTCCCTCTGTAGGACTTTATCTGATCTTTATTTTTGTCTTCAGAATCTTCATAGAGATGCACTAGTGTGTCTGTCTGATATATTCTGGTCCACTCCACTCTCATATCTTCAGCACTGATGCTGGGTTGTAGAGAACAGGGCAGAACCAGGTCTTCACCAGCTACAGCAACAACAGGAACAGCTGGACCAACTACCTTTAAATGCACTGAAACAAGAAAAGCAAAATCACAAGTCCATAAAAATTTAAATATGGTTCTCCTTATCCAGTTTTCCCCACTGTTCTCCCAGTGTAGCAGGTCAGTCCCATAATGCACCACAGCAGATCTCCTGCACATCTGTATGCCCAGATATTGAAACGGATGGTTCTCACCTTCAACTGTGACCTGAAGAGTGATGTCATCATACCAGGACCCTGATTTGATTAAACACTTGTAATCTCCTTCATCAGAAGGTTGGACTGCTGAGAGTTTCAGTGAGGTGTTGCCTTTCTGTAGTTCTTCATTAAACAGTCCTGTCCTCCCTCTGTAGGACTTTATCTGATCCTTATTTCTGTCTTCATGATCTTCATACAGATGCACAAGTCTGTTTGCTTTAGTCAGATCTGGTCTGCTCCACTCCACTCTCATGTCCACAGCACTGATGTTGGGTTGTAGAGAACAGGGCAGAACCAGGTCTTCACCAGCATTCACATCAAGAGGAGCTGATGGACCAACTATGACTCTGTCCTCTAGAATGAAAACAGCAATAAAAAAATTAGCAAAACAGTAAAAAAAAAAAATATATATATATATATATATAACAATTCTGTAATTTTCATACTCATCAAATTCTCTAATGTGATATGAATTCAGAGGAGGTGGAAACAATCATGCAGTGAGAGATTTAATAGTGGAATCAGAGTTAACATCATCAGGGAGACAGACAAGGAACAAAAGACCAATACAGACATACTGGGTACAGACATACCTACACCAATACAGACATACTGGGTACAGACATACCTACACCAATACAGAAATACCTACACGAGGGACACTCCTGACAAAACTAAATATATAAGACACGCAACAAGGAAAAATACAACTAAAACAAACAAACAGTGATACGGAAACCAAACTTAAAAGGCATAGGGAGGAAAATCAGAGAAACCTTACAACAAACTGAGAAACAAGGTGAGACACACAGGTAAATATCTGACCATTATAACAAGAATGCGATGGGGAATAAATTACACAAAGTAACTACAAAACGAAACACACACGACTGAACAGAATAACTACATAATGAGACTGGAACAAGAAACAAGACGAAGCACAAACAGTGACAATCAACATACACAAACCAGGGAAAGTTGAGAGGGTCTGTCAAGGAACAGAACACGAAACATGCAGCACGGAACATGGAACACAGAGCGCAGTACCGTTACAGATTTCTCTCTTTATTCTATAGATTTCTTTCTTCATTCTTTATTTTATGTTCAATGAGTAAGGCTACCCTTCAAAGAAAATAACAATTTACTCTGTTCTAATCCATCTTTCATATTCTCAGTTCTTCAGTTCAGTATAGCTTTATTAGCATGGCTGTATAAGGTACAGTGTTGCCAAAGCATTACAACAATGATAACAATGACAATAACATTGACAAACAACAAATAACAATAATAATATATATGATAACATTTAGGAAAAGTTAGAAAAGTTATCGTTATAATTATTTACATTTTGAAGCTAAAGGGGGGGGGGGTCGTTTCTCTCTCTCATATATATATATATATATATTAGGGATGCAAATTATCGATTAATTCATTAATCGTTAGTTGATTGATCTTATCGATCGACTTTCGATTAATCGATAAGCGGCGTTTTTCACCTGAATTTCAGTGTTTCAATAGGGCCTTTAAAAATATCAGCTAAATGGTTCACTTTGTTCAAAAAGTATATATTATATTATGATAATTATATTGTATTATATGATATATTGCTCAAGTAATTATGCATTAGGAAATTTTTATGGTATAACAAAATACATTCTTTCATTTAAAAAGGAATAAATTAAGGACTGGCTCCGTTCTTGCATTTGAAACATTAGACAAAAAAAAGAAGAAATTAAATAGAGAGCCAAACAGAATATTATTGAGCCTATGCTTGGACAATGTTTCTAGCGTTGTAGTGAACACATGCTGTAACACGACCGGAGAGTGCCCAAGTCTCCACAACATCATTGAGCTTGTCAGCTAAATTGTCAGCGGTGTGTCTATCCGACGTGTTCGTCGTAATCAGCACTGCAGATTTTAGCTGCCAGTTCTCGTCAGTGTAGTGGCACGTCACGGTAATGTAACTTTCTGTTGTTAGAGCCGTCCAACAATCTGTTGTAAGGGCTACAGCAGTAGCAGTAGCTAGCTTTGTTTTTAGCTCACTCTTCTTTTTTCGTAGCGAGCTTCGAAAACGCCTTCCCAGTGTAGCTGTGATTTTAGGTTGACCAGGTGCAGTGGTGATATGCAGGACAGCTGCACGGTGTTCAAATGATAATTGAGTGAGCTAGTGGAACTGTTGTACTTCAATACCGCATTACACAGAGAATATTTGACTTCTTTGCCTAAATTAACAATGTTGAAATTGTAGCGACTACTACTCCTCGCAGCGAATTCCCTAACAGACAGGCACTTGGCCCTTTAAGTGACACTGGGGGAGCGGAGAGAGAACGGTGCTATTGTTTGAGTTGCGTGGAAAATAAAGTTTCCCTCCTCGGGATTTTCTGGATTACGCAGTTTCTGTCTTGTTTCCCGAACCCGCTTCAAAGTGGTCCCACACCGCACGTCTTTTCGCCCGCTTCATTTTGTTTTCCACTCTGGTCTTTCGCGACACGTGTTCACTTCTCGTTCTTACGCTCTGTTCAAGTTACTACAGTAGCGCGCTCTAACGATTAATCGTGATTAATACATTTTGATCGACTAACCTCTTGATCGACAATTAATCGAAAGTCGATTAATCATTTGCATCCCTAATATATATATATATATATATATATATATATATATATATATAGCTTTGTACAGGGCACATACCTGGTGTGGTCTCCATAAATACAGAGAGAGTCAGTGTTATCACACAGATAAGCTTCATTTCTGAAAAACAATTTTAATGTTTTATTCCAGTCAATGAGTATGATTTCTCTTTCACTCAACATTTAGATCACTTGCAGAATTGTCCTAAAAGGTAGACTGGACACTTACCTAATCACTGATTAAGCCTACAAGGTCTGGTGGTTAGGGTCTTGTGACCGGAGGGTCGTGGGTTTAATTCCCAGGTCCTAGGCCATTACAGAAGAGCCCTTGAGCACTTAACCCCAACTGCTACCCCGGGCGCCGGGCTGCCCACCACTCTGTACACGTGTGCACCACAAACCCAAATGACTAGTGTATGTTTTCTCACTACACAGATGGGTAAATGTGAAGGACTAAATTCAATTTGGGTGAAAATCACAACTGACAATATGGCAACTTTCCCACAAAGCAAGAAAAGTAATAAAACAGCATATTAACTTCTCATTGCTTAAAAACTGTTACATTTTACTACCCAACAAAAATATATCAGGGTTGCCAACTGTCACGCATTGAGCGTGAGACACACGCTGAAAACAAAATCTAGTTTATTTACCTCTGATCCATATCTACGTTCGCCACCCAAATCCTTGAATGACTCTTACTGATAGCCGGTTAGTTCGCCACCCAAACCCTTGAATGACCCTTACTGATAGCCGGTTAGCTAGCTCTAAATTATGAGTTCAGAATGTTGTTTGACGACAACAAAGACACGACGAGACATGTTACACAGTACTTAAACTAACGACCTTGCGTGCGGTTTTATACGGTAGCTAACTCAGGGGTGTCGAACTCATTTTCACCGCGGGCCACATCGGCATAATCGTTGCCCACGGAGGGCCATATGTAACTTATAAATGTACCTACTTCTCAATGGTAAATACCTCTGAATTTATTACTTATTCAAGTTACAAATATTACAGATATATTTGCGTAAATGTAAAAAAAAAATGTTTGCTTGTTGCTGTTATTATAACATAAATCCTTTTAGTTTGTTAGGTTATGAAACCCACATTACTCGATCAAACTATCCAAGTGAATAAAGAACAAAATATCAAATATATCACATTCACTTTGTTCAAAATTTGAAATATCAAATAACTGAAAATAGCGATTGTGCTTCAAAAACGCTCCCTCTGAAAAAGAATGAAGCGCGGGGATTTATTTAGCCACAACAAAACCAGCTTTTACTGCCGCATTGTTTGTGGTTGTGAACACATTCTGTTGCGATCGCAGTTTGCTTTTTAATTCTTTGACAATTCGTCGTTTTTCTTGATGGCTAATTTTGTCATACTTAGCTCCGTATGTTTGCCCGCAAAATGCCAAAGTATATTGTCTTTAACAACCGCCACCGCTTCATACCCGTTTTTCTCCTTGAAGCGCAAACATTTATACGCTTTCCCATCTTCCTTGAAACAAATTCTATCTGCATCAATGTTTCTCTTCCTGGACATTTTGTGATAATTATTTGTATTTCTCATTTACACTTATTGAGAAAATCGCAGCGAGCCTTGAGTTTGACACCTGTGCGGTAACTGCATGTAAAATACCAAACCTAGACCTGGCTGTTTCAGTGGTGTTGTGTTTCACTAAATATCAAGTTCATTCTGACTCCTTTTGAAGAATTTACGAGCAGGGAAAATTTAGGTTAATAAGAAATAATTAGGTGCTGTTTCTCAGTCATGTAATCTCAGTAAAACAGTTCAACCTAATGTCTTACGACCCTTGAAGCTTGTTTCAACGTGTCGTGTAGTTGCAGTGTCCTTTAACGTGAAATGGTCGACTGAGTATCTAAACATTTTGTCGCTATTAACATACGCGCTTTATACAACATTACAAAGATTATCACAGTTGGTTTAAACTTACCAAATGAAGCTCTGCTGCTGGAAACAAGTCCGACAAAAAGTACTTTCGGTTTTGTTTCGATCCAGGAATGCAAGGGAACTGTTCAGATTGTTCAAAACGCTGCACTTCTCGACAAATCTGCCCCCTAAGCGTCACCGAAGCGTTTTGAAAGCTGATTTGTCCTCTTATTACAAAGCTGCAGCGGTTCTGCTTTGATTTGAGTGGTTTTTATTGGTAGTGACTTTGATTGACAGTTTTTAGCACCTCTCACCAGCGAGGTGCAAAGGGGAGGGGGAGGTGGGCTCACCAATCAGCCCCCTGAGACAATCTGGCGCCTTAGAAGTGATTGAAAGCTGTTCTAACCAATAGTTTACTTCCAGCTGAAGATAACCAGCCCTCGTTTGCCATGATTGGTCCATTTTTTTTTATTGAGTCCTCGAAAAATTCCCGTTCATTCCTGTTCTTTGTCCGCTAGCCTACTAGCCCAAGCTAACCTAAGCTAACCTAAGCTAATCTCCCCAGAACACTCTGTTCGGCGAAACTGAAGCAGTCGTGGATCATTTTGTTCGTTTTTATTCTGATTGTGGATACTTTTGAACATCACAGAAAATAAAAGGATTACATTTGGTGGAATTTATTTCTATTTTTCGGATACGACGCCAACCCGGAAGTGGGAATGAACACCGGCTACGACGGGATTCTACGGACTCGTGAGTAAAAATTGATAATTTTACATACGCGATTTTGTACAAAATATATAATCTAATACTAAACATTAGATTATAAACAGTATTGGAGCTTTTGAGTGCTGGAGTACTCTGTATCGTGTCGGATGCTACCGGAGTTGGCTACGTTAGCTTACCTTAGCCTGTCGGACTACATTGGACATAAATATCATAATGTACATGAAATTTATTCATTGGAATTTTCTGGTCTTTCTGTAATATGTGCAACGTTGTTGTTTGAAATAGCTCCTCGGTTTCAGCTTAGTTGGCTAAGTGCTCCATTTTTTCTATGTTGTCAGAAAACCCTAGTTATTATATTTTATAATTTATGCCTAGATTTGCATAACTATGTGAATATACATACTGGTCTAGTTCAAGTTCAAGCTCAAGTTTTTTTGGCCATGTTCTTCTGTAATAGAGGCTCTCAAAAAGAACCAAATGATGGAAATATAAGCCTGGAGATGAATCAATATGTTCCCCCAACTGTCTACTTCAGTTTAAGCCCTGAATGATCATTTTCCTATGTGTACAACTTGAGATAACTAGTGTTGAAGTGTACTAGTACAATTCGCTCAAAATGAATGAAATTTTTAACATTTCTGCTGTATAAGGTTAAGAATATACCCGATATTTCATGGTGGAGTTTATGATAAGCTAACCATGTCCTGCTGCAGCAAAGCATCTCCAAATCATGACACCTCCACCTCCATCATGACACCTCCACCTCCATCATGTCACCTCCACCTCCATCATGTCACCTCCACCTCCATCATGACACCTCCACCTACATCGTGTCACCTTCACCTCCATCATGACACCTCCACCTACATCGTGTCACCTTCACCTCCATCATGACACCTCCACCTCCATCATGACACCTCCACTTACATCATGTCACCTTCACCTCCATACCTCCACCTCCATGCTTCACAGTTGGTATGAGGGTCTTTTGATGGAATGCTGTATTTGGTTTACGTCAGACGTCTTCTGTTCTGGTGTCCAAATAATTAAATTTTAGACTCATTTGTCCAATGAACATTATTGCAGTTTCCAGATGGTGGAATGGCTGTTATCAAATTATCAAATTATGTTATAATAAATTATCACTTATTAACTGCAGTACTCTAGAATGCAGAGATTTCTCCCAGTGAATGTTCTACATTTGAACACATTGCAGTGTTTTTCGGGACTGTTAGGTCTGCTGTCATGCTGATCAAAGGTCTGCTGCAAACATCTTAATTAGATGTTTGAAAATGAAAGTTGCACTGGTCTGCAGCATCATCACACGTCTAAGTAGCATCGTGTGTCAGTTTGTGTTTTTAACTGTTTTAACTGTTAGTCTCACACTTCATTGAGATTTATTAAACTGTTCTGTTCCTGTTTGAATAAACCTCACTGAAGACAGAAAGACCCCTTAAACCCTCTGTGATCATATTTAATACACTGTATAATACTCAGTACTGTACTGTGTGATTATATTTAATACTCTATAATACACTGTATAATACTCAGTACTGCACTGGGTTATTCTGATGATCATACATGAAACATCTTTACTGTGTACAGCGTCTACATGTGTATCACTACAAATTAGACACAGAATGAAAAACCTTTCAGAGTTCACACGACACAATCCAAAGGTTTATTGTTCATAAAGATGATCAGATAAACACAAATAAATCATCACTCTTAAGAGAAGAGACTGAGGTAATCAGCTGATGGTAATCAGGATACACCATCTTAAACAGAAGATCAATACATCTCACAACCATAATTATCAAACCTAACACTCTAGGGGAGAGAGAGAAGAGGGGAAAGAGAGAAGTGAAAGAAACTAAGAAAAAAGTAAATGAAATCGAAAGAGTTTTAAAGTATTATAGACTGTATGAAAGACCAAATATAATCAGACATGTTTGTGCATGTGTGTGTGTGTGTGTGTGTGTGTGTCTAAGAGAGAGAGAGAGAAAGAGAGAGGGAGAGAGAGGAAAAAGTACAAAAATACAGATGAGAGAGAGTTGTAAAAGAACAATTAGTATATTGTAAGTGCTTTAAAACTACCTGTGTATGTGTGTGAGAGAGAGAGTGTATGTGTGTGTTTAGGAGAGAGTGTGTGTGTGTGTGTGTGTGTGTGTGTGTGTGTGTGTGTGTGTGTGTGTGTGTGTGTGTGTGTGTGTGTGTGTGTGTAGGAGAGAGTGGGGTGTGTGTGTGTGTGTGTGTGTGTGTGTGTGTGTGTGTGTGTGTGTGTAGTAGGGTTGCAACGGTATGAGATTTTCACGGTATGATAACCGTCTCAGAAAATACCGCGGTATCACGGTTATCACGGTATCACAGTTAGTTTGTATATTATTAAAATATACACCGACCCTTAAAGAAATTACAACAAGTTATTTTTGTTCAATTAACTATTTATTGTAGAAACCTGGAACTATTGTATACAAAATGTGTCCTTTAAAAAAATAAGCTGTACACATGTTTATATAAATACTGCAAAATTAGAGAAACCTAAATCATGGATTTCAGTACAATTATTTAAGTTTAAATTATTTAATATCTGATAAACTCAGCCTGGGTCAGTGTCTGATCAACAACTGTTGTAAACGTCCGTTGTACTGCCAAGTTAGAATATAACCAGATACTGCAGGAAGAGAGGATTTATTTCTGACATCATCACAATAGAGATGTCTATTTTAAGGTTTTCACACCGAGTCTGGTTTTAACATATCAAAAACAGGTACGTTAGAATTTGAACGCATGTAAATTAATAGCGTCTTTCACATCCAGTGAAAGCAAGGACCATAAAAAGCTAGGTTTATACTTTCACTAGTGACCGTAGCACGCGACTCCGCAGTTCTTTTGTCTTACGTTAACAAATACGAGCCTCTTTTAATTCCAGGACGAAACATGAGAGAACGTGAAGACGTTAAGATTGGGCGTTTTGGAAATAAACAACCATTAAATAATGTGATGAAAAAGCGAATTATTTCGAGTATATGTATAAATATTTAACTTAATTAAGTTTAAGGTGCTGGGAAATATTGAAACGGACCTTTAAAGTGACGTGACGTACAAGTGTTTTAATTCCACCTTTTAAACGTGTATGAATCCTGCAAACATGACTTTGTTCATTAGTTACAAAATTCGAGAGGTGCACGACCTCGCGAATCGACAGCGCGCGAGACCCTCGCGCACGGGCGGAGCCACCGCGATTACGTCATTTTCGCCACTGATTTTAGTTTAGCTTTTTTTTGTTAAAAAATGTGTTAAGTCTGATGCACTTTCTGCCATTCTCACTGCTGTGTGCTGAGTAGCTGAACCGGAGCGGAGTTGCGCATGCGCGGGTCAGTTTCTCCGCTGGCTTGCTTTTTACCG
The DNA here is from genome assembly GCF_052324685.1 of Brachyhypopomus gauderio. Lineage (NCBI taxonomy): Eukaryota > Metazoa > Chordata > Actinopteri > Gymnotiformes > Hypopomidae > Brachyhypopomus > Brachyhypopomus gauderio. The sequence goes on along the minus strand of NC_135230.1, from coordinate 5,075,369 downwards.
GTAATAAGCAAACGCACACGGTATGATAACCGTGCATTTTAATACCGTGGTATACCGTGAAACCGGTTACCGCTGCAACCCTAGTGTGTAGGGGGGAGAGTGTGTGTGTGATGGAGATGTTTGTGTAGAACAGAAAATATAGCCTACATACACAAACACTCAGAGAAACAGAAGGGCCAGCCAGAAAAAACACTGTATGAGAAAGAAAGCGAAAAGTGTGTGTGTGTGTGTGTACTGTGTGTGTGTGTGTACTGTGTGTATGTGTAACGGTGTAGAATAAATAGTGAAACTTCTACTAAGTCGGCACCACTAATCTGACGTCTGCACCGCAGCCCGCAAGGGATTATGGGATACTCGTGGCAGAAAAGTTCATATATGTAATGCTGCACGTAAACGCCATTGACTGCAGTAAAAAATGATTGACAGCTAACTATGGCTGATAATTGGCTTAATAAAAATTGATTGACAATGAAAGTCTAGTATCTGATTGGCTGCAGTGGAAAATGATCGACACATGCTCCGCCCTTTACTCACGCCCACCGGGGCTCCGGCCTGCAGCATTACATATATGGGAGAAGTTTGTGCACTGACACAAGTAGATACTCCTCCCCACTCATTTGAAGATAAACCAGTATTGTGATGATTTTATTTAAGATTAACTCATTAATAATATTTTTAATATAAAAAATATTTAAACGAGGGAATGTTTCACCATTCGAGCGCACGTTTTCTGTAATCCGTGCTCACGATTTATTA